>NW_022060587.1:1800000-1952334 GCF_003285725.1 Scaptodrosophila lebanonensis | reverse complement strand
GATTTTTGCAACGAAAAACGCGAGAAGGTCCCACTGTGCGAACACGTACATTTTTATTCACATTTGCGAGTAAAACAGGGTCCGATCGCTGAGACTATAAGAGCTAGAGACACACAAATTTTGGATACAGGCGCCCTACATGAGAACGCAGTACAATTATATTTAAAAATTTGTGAATCAGTGGAGCAATTGTCGTTGAGTCCAACCACCACAAATTGCTCTCTTTTCTTTATTCTCCACCTTGCATTGTCATACAATAGCTGCACGTGTACTCATCTTAAATTCCAATAAATATCGTATTGAGTAACTTGTTCGTGGAATATAAACTAAATAATAAGATAGTGCAATGAAGAATACACTCGCAAAATTCTCTGAAATTAATTCGATAGCCCGTTTGTTTGTACTGAGGTAAGCAGCAGCAAAAGTTTACAAGCTTCGGAATGTAGAGCTCGGATTTTACTTCACACATCGAATTATTTAAGACGTTCGGTTTTTGATATAGAAATTCATGAATTTTTAATAGCATATAATTGGGTTAAGGGGGCAACGAGTTATAAGCAAGATTCGATTCTGTACAATTGGATTTTAAATTTGTTTAATTATAGCATTGCCGACAATTATGCATTTTATAAAAATATTAGATTAAGAAACTATCTTACCAGCTGTAGACAAATTTTATAAACTTGAAAATACTGCGACTAAAAACATTGAATTCCAAGATATCCGAACACAACACTATAGTTTCTAGAAAATGGAACCCTTGTGGAAATATGGACGGATTTGGAAGTATCTGTAAATTAGTTGAAGAGCGAATTCAGCCTTAGACTAAATACATCATATCGATGAAGAAATATCACAACAGATTGGATGCAAAGACAAATTAAATGGAATAAACGTTTTTATTTGTAGTACGAAGCTACAATAAGTGATGTGCATTCTAAAAAAAGCTAAGCCCATGCCAACCCAATTCCAGTTATAAGTATTTGATAGAAAAGCCGTTTCTAATGCCAGGAGTAAATGCATTCAAGTGTTTTCTTCTTATTCTAACTTAGAGTTTCATATGAACTCTGGTGAATTTTAGACTAAAACTACAATGCTGGTCCCCATATCTATATAAATCCCCAATATTACTCTTCACTCCAGTGTCGAAGCTAACGCCTAATGCCTTACTTATTAATACGAGACCATAAGGGCATCGCCGATTGATAGATACATTTCTTGCTCCTTCAAGTCCGCGTCTCTTTCGGATTGCGATATATAGATGCCGAACTTCATCATTCCGCTCTGCATTCTCGATATGGTGGTCAGTGTGCCTGGCGTCCGCTCCCCGGTGCTTTGGTTAATGCAAATTATATCACAACGTTGGCACACACCATCCACATTGAAGTCAACGGGCCCGATGCGCAGCTGCGTGTAGCTTAACTCGTCGAAAGGCGTTTCCGTGTCGATGACTATATTGGCACGAAAACGATCCACTGTGTCCTCCAGCGGCTCATCCAGCTGCAGGGAGCGAACCGAGGCACAATTGATCAGCAGAAACTGGGCCTGATTGACTAGACTTAGTTGCGTGGGCGATGATTTGCTGCTTGGACTGGATGATCCTTCTGCCGAGCTGCTGCCTTTGGGGGCAACGCGTTGCCTAGACTGGCGCAGCAATCGTAAGCCCTCGACCCCCAGCATTTCCGAGAGCCAGCTGCCCACTTCATCGCCGCAATCATAGCCCTCGATGGGCTGCCTGCAAACTTTGCTGAGGCAGCGCGCCGATGATTTTGCCTGCTCTTGTAGGGACAGCGGAACAGAGACCGTTCGGTCGGATTCGCCAAAATGCAGCTCTAAGTGATCGGCGACAATGCGGGGCTGGATGCGGCACAGCTCAACGCATTTTTTCTGCGTAACAGCCATGCCATTTACATCAACAATCATCCACTGGCGATCGTATTGTAAGCCTTTAGTCGTAAGTGGCCACCGAGTTGGCGTCGTTTCCTCCGCCTTTATTTGCCCATTCATATGCATAGCCGAATCCCCCTTTGCCTCGACCCGCCCAATCTTGAAGGCAGCACACGACTTCACTGGATACACGGCCAATTGAAGCACCCTTGGACGCAATATTCTGGCGCGCTGCTGCAGCACAGCGGGTAGTTGATCTACCTGTGCCTCAATAAAGCTCATTCGCTGCTGCGGCTTCTTCGCCAGGTAGCAGGAGCGCAGCATTTCTAGAACGCGCTCCACATCCTGCTGTCGCGTCATATATCCAAAAGATAAGCGCACTGCTCCTGTAGGCCGGCCATTGAGCAGATCATAATAATCTCCGCAAATGCGACCAGCGCGTTTATATATCGCATCCATTGTGTCCTCGTCCAGTTGCAAGTGTGCCTGGCACGCGCCCACATTGCAAAAGCAGCCGGTGCGCAGCAGAATACGATGCAATGCCGCCATGCAAGCAATTTCTCCGAATCCCACAAAGCCACCGCTATCGGTGCGAACATTGAACGTAACAATGCCGCCCTGTGTGGCGCGATTTTCATAGCCGGTGTGGTTGTAGAAGGTGATCAATGGGGTGCCATTGGCATGCCTCATCTGCTTCAGCTGCTGCTCACAATATTGGGCCAAGGCGTGCACATGTCTCGATATGCGCTCCATTGTGCGAACGCTTGGTTCGCGGGTCGGCGGCACCAAACGCTGCAGCGTTCGAAAGCCCTGTAGCAATTCGACAATGGAGAGAAACGGTAGTGTGCCGTCCTCGAAACGCTCATGGAAAGTGGAACGTGGTTGGTGCTCCATTGTGTGGGGGTAGGCATAGTTGATGGTGCCACCGCCATAGAAGCCTTTGCGCAACACCGCTGCGCCACGACGGCTCACCAGCAACGCACCCACTCCTGTGGGATAGCCGAAAATCTTGTAGAATGAGACGCATACGAAATCTGGACGATGACGCTGCAAGTCGAGGAAGTTGGTGGCCACATAAGAAGCGGCATCAAGCAACACGTAGTGGTTGGCAAGCTGTGGTTGCTCTACAATTAAATCATTGCTCCAAACACATTTTCCCTGTTCACACAATCCGCGTTGTTGCACCTGCTCTATGACCCCCAGAGGCATTTTGTAGCCACTAAAGTTGCACTGTGCAGAGAAGACCACCAGGGAATTGGCATTGCCGGGCGCCTTCGATGCTCCATTGCTCGTGGTTATGTTTTGTGCAATCTCTGCCTGTGTAAGCACATAAACACCACGACACCGCTCTCGGACTAGCGCACGCATGCCCAGCACTGAAGTGTGGTTTTCCTGGCAGTAATAAAAATTGCCCACTTCGGCATTTTTCACTGCCTCTTCAGCAAACTGAAAACTTTCCGCAACAATGCGCAAAGCTGCCGTCGCATTTGCGGTGAAAATCACATGATAGTCATCGGCGTCGGTATTGAAAAACTCCAAAATTCTGTAAAGAGTCACATCAATCACAGCTATCAATATTTTCATTTCGTGGTGAAATTAACGATCTCTACGACTTACTTGTAGCGCACTTGGTCCACATAGTCGCCGGTGGCACGGCATGTGTGAGGATTGCAAATAACATTGCGTTGCAGCTCCTTCGCTGCTGCAGCTACCTGGCTTTCGGCATAGAGTGTGGTCCCCGCATGGTCGAGATAGGTGGTATCTGTATACATACATATGTAATTGAGTGGCACTAGAGTTATCTACTCGCGCTTATCAGTGCACAAGTCCACTAATGTTCGTAACAATAACGAAATAGTAGCTCACCTGCCAGTCTATTGAATTCCTTGTCAATCTGTGCCCGTTCTTCCGCACTAAACTCTGCCTTGTATGTGGTGTGCAGCGACATTTTTGCAGCAACAACTGATAATTATAATTGCAATGGATCACACACAAACACGCTTCGAGCTTTTATATGTTTTTGACTCCGCATTGCACAGCGCGCTTCTATTGCACTCTGATGACGATTGTGCCGACAAAGCGTTGCCACACCGAGTGGGCAGCGCAAACTTGGCAGCATCGGTCAAATATTTGGCCGGAATGCGGCTATCGATATCAATTAATCGAGAGCTGATTCCGCAAGTTGTTGTTTATTAGTTTTGCTGTTGTCGGTGCAAACGTTTAGGAATTGCATCAGGATATAATTATAATGCCCAGAGAGAAGTCACGGTACCGAAGTCGCAGTCGCAGTGCTGGGGGCAGTAAAAAGAGTTCACATACTGGCCACAGTAGCAAACGGCGTGACCGGTCTGTTGAAGCTAAACGTGAGCGTCAGCACAACAGAGATAGGGAGAGGGACAGGGAGCGTGCACACTCAAGAGGGCACCATCGAGAACGGGAGCGGGACCAGAATCAAGACAAACGCCGGCACAAGGACCACGAACGAAGCAGGAGTCGAGGCCGTCATGTAAGAAGTAATAGTCGTAGCAGCAGGCGTCACAAGGAGGACAAGCGAAGGCATCGAACACGTTCCGCGTCCAACTCATCCTCATCATCATCCTCCAGCAATCACTCGAACCCAAACGCAGTCAAGCGAATTTCACCCGAAAAGAATCCAATGAAACTGCTGCAAACGCTCGAGGAGCGTCGTCAGCGCGAGCAACAAGAACGTCAACGCCAAAAGGAGGAGCTCAAAGCCAAGGAGACGCCTGAAGAGAAACGTGCACGTCGTCTACGTGAAAAACAGGCCAAAGAGCAGCGTCGTCGCGAGCGCATGGGCTGGGACAACGAGTACCAGCATTACTCCAACGAGGACAACCCTTTTGGCGACTCCAACCTAACGTCCACCTTCCACTGGGGCAAAAAGCTGGAGGTGGAAGGTTTGTCGAATCTGTCGAGCAAAACTGTGGAGGTGTTGTCGCTGCAAAAGCAGCTGGAAAATCGGCGTGAGCTGGAGAAGGTGAAGAAGCGTCGCGTCGAGCGTGAACTGGAGAGACAGGCCCGCGAAGATGACATGATGCAGCAACAGCGCGCCAAAGAAGCGGTTCAGTTCCGCGAATGGCAACGCCAGGAGGACCAATTTCACTTGGAACAAGCACGTCTTCGCAGTGAGATTCGTATTCGAGATGGGCGCGCCAAGCCCATAGATCTGCTCGCTCAGTATGTAGCTGCCGGCAATGCGGCGCTGGAGGATGCCCTCGAAATGCAAATGCACGAGCCGTACATACTGCTTCATGGTCTAAATATTGATGAACTTGAGGATCTCCTGGTCGACATCAAGGTCTACGAGGAGCTGGAGCAGGGCAAGCACATGGACTTTTGGAACGACATGATCATCATTGTCCAGGATGAGCTGCAAAAACAGCAAAAGATGCAGCAAAGCGACGCAAATGTTCTAAATCAAAGACGCGATGGGATCCATCAAAGTGTGGTGAAGGATGTGGCGGACATATTCCGCGGCAAAAATGCTCAACAGCTGGAGGAGATGCGCTCGCGGATCGAAGCCAAAATAGGCGGTCGTGCCGACGGCGTCGACATTAGCTACTGGGAGAGTCTGCTGTCCCAACTAAAGGCCCACATGGCACGCGCTCGTCTGCGGGATCGTCACCAGCAGCTGCTACGCGAGAAGTTGCTGACATTGAAGCGCGAGACTGAGGCGGGCAGTGAGCCACCATCAGCAGCAGGAGCAGCAGCAAAGTCGCCCCTCACACAAATGGAAACGGCCGCAGATGTCAAGGAAGAGGACGAAGAGGACCAGCGTGAGGGGGAAGAAGAGCCGGCACACGAAAGCGAGGAAACCGAAAATCCAATGCGAGAGATTCTCAACGCTGTGCGCCTCTACAAACTAGGAAACTATAGTCCCACCTACATACGCGAGGAGGATTTCAATGGCCGCAAAGTCGGTGCGAGCGACGACGAAGGTAACAATAGCGAAGACAACATCCTCTTAAGCGACGGTGAAGATGAGCGTAGGCTGCAACGCCAGCGCCTGCTAATTGTTCATCCAGAGCGCGCGGACGGCGTTACGCTCACGCCACAAGAGCTTCGCATGCGCAACGAAGCTCGCAAAGGCATGCAGGGCGACGAAGCCGAGTTCTCCGTGGAGACTGTTCTGGACGCAGTGCCTCAACTGGCCACCGACAAGTATCGTCCACGCAAGCCGCGCTACTTCAATCGCGTCCACACCGGCTTTGAGTGGAACAAGTACAACCAGACGCACTACGACATGGACAACCCACCGCCGAAAATTGTGCAGGGCTACAAGTTCAACATATTCTATCCGGATCTAATGGACAAGTCCCTAACGCCGCAATACTTCCTGACCCCGTGCCCGGACAATGGCGACTTTGCGGTGCTGCGTTTCCACACCGGTCCGCCCTACGAGGATATTGCCTTCAAAATCGTCAATCGCGAATGGGAATTTAGCTATAAGAGGGGCTTCCGCTGTCAGTTCCATAACAACATTTTTCAGTTGTGGTTCCATTTCAAGCGCTATCGCTATCGTCGTTAGTCAATGTCTCAGCCCCTGCCGTTCCATAAACGAAATAAAAAAACCATACAACATACATAGATGCATAGCCTTTCTATTAAACTAATTTCTATTGTGTGGGTTACATAACGCAGCAGTCTTTGATGGCAGCCTCCTGAACCTGCTGGATGGGCTCGCCACGCTGTGCCCGCTGCACCTGCTCCAGAACGCTGGCGTGCTGGGGAAACGCCAAAGATTTGAGCTTCGAGTGCACCAACTGCTCGTCGATTTTCACTTCAAACGAGCCCCGTCGGCCCTGATGGCACACCACGTCCACCTCGGGCGCATTCTCGAGCAAGAACTCGCGCAGCATTTGGCATTGTGCTTTAAAATTGCAGACGCCGCTGAAACAATTCAAATGTTGCAATTGACGCGGAATCCGTTAACAAAATATTGGAGCCAGTTCTACTTACCAGTATTCCACATCGACGTAGACCATTGCCAATACACTTACGTATGTGTGTGTGTGTGTGTGCGCGAAGGAGCTTTAAGCAAAGCCGGCGTGTTTGTTTTCCCCCAAAATTTGTTGACAAGCGAATCAGCTGGGCCGCAAGAAGAAGAAGAACATGCATGTGCAACGTCTACGAAGAGGAGGAGGGGGAGAGACGGAGACAGAGATAGAAATTGGAGAAAGGGACGTTTACTCAAGGCAAGGAAACAAAGAAATAAATAAAAAGCCTTTTTAATAAAATTAACATTAGCCTTACCTTTGTCTTTATTTGATTTCTCCAATTAAATATGTACATACATATGTATGTATGTATGTATACGCCACTCTGGAATTTAAGCTTTTGTCTAACTTAAGGAACAAAAACGGTGTTTCACATATATGTACATACATAGATAGATATAGTATTCAGTCTAGTTATCCAATGACAGTTATACATAAGATACAGTTGGCCGATTATGTAAATGTTCAAAGGAATAGTACGTTTCTACAACAGCTCTGGAAAAGATTCAGTAAATACTTACATATGTAGGTATATGGGCATCTTACTCGTTATAGCATAACTACTCTTGAAAGTGCCCGACCGTATTACCTCGATTTAGTAGAAATTTTAATTGTAAATGGTTTTGATAACAATTGCTTGGATTTTTTCTTTACACTCAATTTTAGATGTTAGTACCCATTTTTGGAAAAGTTTTTCCATTTTTATGGGACAGCGGTCAGAAATATACTGTCTATATCGATTCTGATTATAGACTGGCGCCATGCATCTCCGTTTCCTTTTTACAAAAACTGAACAAAAATTATAAACCCATACCCATACCCATCATAACAAATAGATCTTGAAATACGATACTTTTTTCAGTGTTAAGCTAAATTGCTGATATTACAAGTTATTATTATTATTCAAATAGATCTGCGATTAGGTCATCTACTTATAAAAGCCCAACGCTATCAACATATATTCTATATTTGGTGTCACGCTCTTAAGTAATTGATATTAAGCATTATAGTATTTCAAAATATCTATGTTTTTATTGGTCCCTTTTTAAGGAGTGTGGCTGTTTTTTTAAAATCTTAACCACTTGAACTTATAAAGCACAGTCTACGAGCCCTAACCACTAATAAATGGTACGGCTACGTTTTTTTTCGATAATGCAATTTTTAATGAGTTGTATTTCTTTTTGCAAGTAGGTGATTATTGCCGAAACATATTTATACTTTTTAAAAAGGTCGTTAAATTACCTTTAATTTCATAGCAAAACATGCACACGTTTCTCAAACAATAATGCAAAAAATCAATTTAAATAAGTCAACTTTTATAATACATTTTGACCATTATTAATTGGTACGGCAACAATACTTACTAATTAAACCTGAGTACCATCTTTTTTATTTTTAATAACAGCTTTAATTCTCGTTTTACTGATATTAACTAAATTTAGACATTCGTCAGGAGTTATAAAGTCCAACATTTCCTGAAATTTTAATTTTAATCCAAACAGAGCACATTATGGGTCGTTTTCCCTGTTTTTTTTATGATTATCTATAAGTTTTCTATTGGGCTTGATGATTCCCTATCTAGGACATCAATACCATTCTCTTGAACCCAATTATTGGTTGTTTTTGCGGGGTGTGCAACGTCGTTTTGAGAAGTATTGCATTGTACAAGCTCATATGCATCCTCACCATTGTGATTGCTAGAAACTTGGTTGAACGCCTAAGACAATCTTAGTGATATGCCGCATCGCTAAAAATTATAGAGTGCCACTCCACTGCCGTAGTACCCAATTCTTTCTTTCTCTTGCCCATAGCAGTCTTTTTTTTTATTGGCAAAGCTTTTTTTCGTTTTTCTTTGGCCTAAAAACATCAAAATTATTTATTATGTTCAACAGAATCAGCAATCATACTTTATAGAAGCCATATTAAGTTCGTTTCATTTTTTCTGTCGCGCCCATTCATGTTTTATTGTTTTTCCAATATTTTCAGACCATTTTGCCGCTATATCTCTCACAGTACTTCGCTGATTTTGAAGTATAGTCGACAAACTTCTTTTGTCGCGTGAAGTCATTTTTGAGACACGACCGTAGGCTTAGAAAGCATACGATTTTTTTATACTTCGCCATAACTGTTGCACAAATTGAATTTTTCTATGTTTGAAGCTCGACCTTACTCAGAAACTGGCTTACCTCTTGCCATCGTGCTCAATAATTAGAAAACCTATTCAAAATTACAACTCAAGGGCACCTGTTTTTTATACAAGGTTAGTTTTACAATTTATGTTGCTATTTTACTCTTTTACAGTCTTATTTAAAAAAATAATATTGCCGCACCAATTAATCAAAAATATTTCGTGTATTATGAAGTTGTCTTATTTCAATTGTTTTTTTTTTTTTTTTTTGCATTATTATTAGATAGATATGGATTTAAAACTAATTCATATGTTTGGGCAATAATCACCTAAAAAGAAATACAAGTCATTGAAAGTTGCACTATCGAAAAAAACGTAGCCGTACCAATTAATAGCGGCTAGGGCTCGTATATACAACTGTAAGCCAACAGCGTAGTCTCCGCATGTTAAGGAATTTGCATCTCTTAAAATTCGTAATATTGCTAGTAGATTGAAAAAGCTGACAAGTGGTTATAAATGGAATGGTTGGTTGAGTGATCCTCAGCCTTTAGTGGTCCTCGCGCGCAGAAGGGTTTTGCAGGCGGCATTGTGGGTCTTCAGCGGTAGCTCATCTGAAAATTGTTCGATTGTGGTTTACTTTTGGGTCTCTGCCTGCGCCAGTTTGTTGTACTCACATATTTTGTGCTCGCCCTGCACGGGCAGCAGCAATGGTAGCTGTTCAGGATTGGTGCACACAAATACATACGGACTATCCGATTCACCGTTTGGGAACAGTTCCCGATATTCCTCCTGTGGCAGGCAGCTGTCCACATGCACGCAGCCCAACAGGCTACTTGTGGGATAGTGTGTAGGAAACTTGAGCTTAGGATCTGCAAAGGCGAGCGCTTAGAAAATGTATAAGAGGTTCCTTGTGCGCTTACTATTATATAGCTGACGATAGAATTCCTCCATCTGCGCAATATCTTCGGCATGAGGCTCTTTGGCTGTGGAGGCAATCCATAAACGGCCACGGTGTTCACTGTACCAGACGCGACCCTCGTGCCTGTTCACAAATGTTTTTGTTTTATGAACATTATGCAGGTACGTATGCGGATGGCTACTCACTTTTTAATGCCCGCCACCAGCAGGGACGCCCAAGGCTGGTGCATAGACAGGCACTGACGCATGTCCTGCATTTCAAGCAGTTCCTTGTCCTGCACACGATTGTAGATGCGCTCAAGACCATCATGTGTCTGCTGGGCTGGCAAGTTATTCATAGCCGCTTTATTGGGCTTAAACAATGGTGGCTTCGCCATGTCCAAGTTGGGCGCCAAAATCATCGATGAGCGACCGGTGAGTGTCGATTGTGCCACATTCGCCGTCTTGCTCACGGCTGCTAGTTCGCGCAGCACTTGCTGCTCGTACTCTTGGGTTACGGGCAACTCTTCAGGCAGCTCCCGCCCCGCGAAATCCACTTTTATTTTGCGCTTAATCCGACTGCCATGCTTCATTTCATGCATCTCGCTCTTCAGGCGCTCGTACTTCTCACGTTCTGCATCCGTCAGCCACACCGAGTTCTCCTGCAAAAGAGAGAGCAGCGAAAATTGTAAATTATTAGACAAAGGTCCTTTAACCGGACTTAAGAACTAGGAAGACTTAAGAACCTGAAAGTAGTCCAACTCATCATCGATGACCGTTGTGCGTTTCTCGCTATTGCGATCGTATTCCAGCAAGCGATCACGTTGTGCCAGGGCTTGCTGGAGTGCAGCCACATCCTTGTTAGCCTTGGCTTGTTGTTGTTGTGGTTGTTTCTTCCCTTTTGCATTTGATTTCGAGCTCGAGGCTGCGGACGACTTCTGTTGTTTGGCCATTTGCTGCTCCTCCTCAGGCGTGTAAACAAGTTCGCCACAATATAGACAAGGCCCGCTGCCTTCCTGGAAGCAGACAATGCGCCCACAGCCCATGCAGTTATTGATTAGTTTATGCTGTGAGGCCTGGCAGTCACAGCTGCGACGACCTTTGAGCAATATTGTGTCACCAATAACTTTGCCATCGCTGGCATAAAGATTGGTATATTTGACTTGCTTCTTAGCAGCACCTCCGCCTTGCTTCTGTGTAGTTTGTGGAGAAGATTTCGTGGGCGTCTGGGGGCTATTCCTTGATTTCGTTGTGTTGCGAGCTTGCTTGCCGCTGAGCAACATGCGCCGGCAGTTGAGCAAAAACAATCGATGCTCCTCATTCTCCTCACTCAGCAGGTTGCCAAAGTAATTGTCGAACTCGTAGTCATCTTTAATATTTAATATTGCACTGTTGGGAAGGAAAATAGAGTTCTCCAAATAAAATGTGTTTAGGAAAATTGAATCCGCTATTTACTTACGCCAGCATTTGGTCTGTCACCATGCAATCTAAGCATTTGGACAAGGTATCGCGCACCCATTTTTCCATTTTTGTTTTAACGTATTTTATTTTTTAATATTTCACAAAAAATTGCAAATTTTGAATAAAATTAAGAGTAATTTGTTTGCACCAAACAGCTGTTAATATGTAAATGGTGATGGCAATGACAGTGTTGAAAAGCGACCAGACGGCTACAGCCGGCAGTGAAAGTGCAAATAGCACATGTGTATGTAGTATGGCAACGCCAATGCGAACCGCAAGCATAAAACAAAGCGTGATGATTATTAGTGTGCAATGAAAGCAATGGAAACATTTTGAACACTCTGTGTGTGATGCTGTGATTTGCATTTCACTTTCCGCGCCGTGAAATTCCCGCATTACAGAAACCGAAACGAAGCATTATATTTGCAATTGACAACAAGTCGGTTTACAAGTTAACCATTTCGTCTTTTTGACTTATACATATTCGCGTTGTTCGTAACAATTGATTTACAAATGTGTGTGCATTTTGGCTTCGCGTAGTCATAGTCAGTGGCGGTAACAACAACAGTTATAGCAGCGGCGACGGCTGCTTCCAATTCCAATAAGTACAAATAGAAAGTAGAGAGAGCTAAAGAATTAAACAGGCTATTTCTTAGCCGCATTTAAAGTTTGAACGCCGTTGGCATTTTAATAAATCTATGTACATTCGTACATGCATACATACATATGCATATCAGTGGCAAAAAATCATTGGCGTGCCGTGGATTGTTCCTACAACAACAATAATATCATCATCCACCCACTACAGCGCTGCCAAGACGTAAGAAACGGCAGCAATAGTAGCGACAGCAGCAGCGGCAGAGCCAACAACAGCAACAACAACAACAGCACAGCTGTAGCATTGTCGTCTACACACGCCTTATTCCCTCCTCTCTCTTACTAACTATAGTTAATGCATTTTTATTTTCGTGTGCGGTACTTTTGTGCTAACGGTACTCTCTCCGCATTGTTGTTGTTGTTGCGTGACAGTGACAAAAACAACGCGTGCCACACAAATTGCTAAAGTACTATTACTGTCTATTTTTGCAAATTGCGTGCACACACACACACACACCTTGTATGATAGTGTGGGGGTGTGTGGTGTCTATAAGTCAGTGCGTGCGTATGTTGGAAGCTACTCCGCAGGCATTGAAAACCAATCTGCAGTCAGTTTTTATAAGCGGCGCATAATACAGTATTGTTTTTTTATTCTATGAACAAACCAACTAAAATCACAGCAGCAACAACAACTACAAAAACGAACGTCGCGCACCAATTCAGCTGTGTTCATTTAAGTATATTCGTATTTGTCGTTGCGCGTATTACTTGTTGTTTTTTTTTTTTGTTTTGTGTGTGCTTGCTCTTCACTTGTGTACGTGTTTTAAATTACTGAAAATAACAAAACAATTGTATAAAATGCATTTCCAGCTGCATTGAACAACTCTGCGCATGCGTCAGCTCGTGCGTGTGTGTGAGAGTGTGTGGGTGCTGCGCCGGCAGTAAAGGAGGAAAAAGCCCCAACACTTGCAATCAAACAACAGCTGCCTGCCTAACAAGAAGGAGAAGAAGAAGAAACAGCAGCCGGCAAAAACGTCAGTGCAGCGAACGCAGCCAAAGAGTTGGCAGTCGCTAATCAGCTGAGCCGCCCCCCACACCAAAAATCCAACACCAACCCAACAAAAATCCAACAAATCTAACATCGACTTACGTACTACACCGAGCCAAATAGTAAATAACACACGTAGTCTCACAATGTATCGCATTGGCCCAATTGGACGCAAATCAAATTTCCATTCACGTGAAAAATGTCTAATTGGACTGGTTCTGGTCACCCTGTGCTTCCTCTGCTTTGGCGGCATCTTTCTGCTGCCCGACAATTTTGGGAGCGATCGCGTTCTGCGTGTCTACAAACACTTTCAGAAGGCAGGGCCCGAAATATTTATACCTGCGCCCCCCTTGGCGGCACATGCCTCGCGTGATGAGGATCCCCACTTTATGGGCGATCGTCAACGCTTACAACAAAAGATTAAAGAGGAGCTGGGCGAGATGCTTGACGAGCCACAACAGGCGGTAGCTCAGGCCCCGGTACCTGCGCCAGCTGTGAAGCCAGCAGCAGCAGCTCCGGCGGCACAACAAGAGCAGCCAGCTGGCTTGGAGCCCGAGGATGATGGTGAAGATCTGCCTGAGGAAGCGGAGCAGCAGCAAAAGGCAGCCATGCCTATGATAGCGGCGCCTCTTGAAGGAGGGGGCGGTGCAGTTTCAGGATCTACTGGAGGTGTGGCTAATAATACTCCACGCCTACAACTGCCTATGGGCGGCGGCGGACATCAACCTGCGGATGCCAGACTAGAGGAGAAACGTGAGAAACTAAAGGAGGTAAGTGAGCGATAATTCTTATTTCATACACATTTTGGCAATACATACTGATAACATGTCGACCCTAAACTGAGAGCGAGTCTGCTTTTTGAAGTTACATAAATATACATATGTATACAGAAATCTATATGTACATATATATATGACTGTAATGTTTGCACATATGTACATACACTTATGTTTGTACATACATATGTATGTGTGTAAAAAAGTATTCATTGGGCATGCACAGAACTTTCTGGCGATAAGAAATTTGTAAAATTCTTGGAATCCATATTATTCAGCTTGCAAAATAGTATATTATATACAATTGTATATTAAATAACCGGAAGTCCCGAGTGTATTAAAACACGGTCAGCTAATGCGAAAAGGAAGGACCCCCCTAACGACTCGCGGGGGTTTTCTTCCATCTGAAGATGGGAAGACAATGGTTGATTGTACACCTGATTTGTCAGATGTTTATACTGATTGGTAAATACGGTTTAACGGAAACCAAACTACTTCGAATTTTATAAATACGAGTACAACATAAGTACATAGCCGATAGTTAAAATACTGATCAATCGCTCTCCTTATCGTTCTGCAGATTAGGTCGCCTCTGTCTGATTAACTGCAAGTTTTCTTAGCGAACGTCCACTGTTTTTCTTCATACAACCTATGCACGAAAATAAAATAGTAATCGGGAACATGATGTGAATAACATTTCATTTGCTCTCACTGCTCTCGAGGCTCGAAAACACTTGCTCCATTTATCACATTAGTTTGTCAGTAGCTAGCGATTCTCTTGGCATCTGGCTTTCTATACCACCACTAATACGCTAATACAGTATGCATACATACATACTAGTACAGTGCAGTACGCTTCTGTTCTCATCTCGACAATTATCACTATACTGTTAATGCTTCCTCTACCGTTGAGCGACAATACGCTGTTCCAAAAAGACCAAAATGACATAGACTTGACCAAAAAGAAAAAAAAAAACAATCTGGAAACAGCTTGGTGTAGTAGTTCGATTTTATTAGATAAAAACATTCGCGGCTTATTTACGTGCGTTCCTCGTTAAATATTAATTATGTGATCTGCGTGGAAAACAATAAAAACCCAATACCATATCGTACAATAAATCCAACTTCTGATACTTGATACTAAAAAAATCACATAGTAACATCCATGTTACTAATGCTACTTTTCACAAAAA
The DNA here is from genome assembly GCF_003285725.1 of Scaptodrosophila lebanonensis. Classification (NCBI taxonomy): domain Eukaryota; kingdom Metazoa; phylum Arthropoda; class Insecta; order Diptera; family Drosophilidae; genus Scaptodrosophila; species Scaptodrosophila lebanonensis. Next base: position 1,937,329 of record NW_022060587.1, on the reverse strand, counting down.
AATGTATTAATACTCTTTACAGGCAAGTGTAAGAGTATATGGTTTTTGATGTTTATGTTTGTGAATCACCGGTTATAGGTACATACATATAGTATATCCAAATCGCGATGCCCATCTGTTCTTCGCAGTATTAAAACTATCTAATCTTTTTGGGGGACACAAATAACATGTCCGATTATTAACAAAGAGCTCTCATATGATTTTAAACGGTTTTGTTTATTTCTAAAGATATGGGAATCAAATTGTGTGTTGAGAATGTTGTAGCCATTTCTGATGGTCTTGCACCACTTGTGAAAAATAATCACAACATATTTTCTACTGAAAGACAAAAACGTGCTAAAACAGTAGGGTATATATGTACAGATATTCCGGAATGAATGCCGTTTACCGCTACCTTATGTATGCTCTTTTATGTTTTATAGAACAAGTGGCTCTTAGTTTACTACTTCCATTTACAATCTACAGTATATGTTCTTCTAAACCTCTATCTTTAAAGCCAATAAGTATATAGAAAGCTTAAACTGGAATGCAATGAAAGCCCCCTTTGGCCATAAATGGGACAAACTGAATGCCCAACAAAATGGTAACTCACAGCTTAATTTATTCAGACACTTCTGCGTGCAATGGTTTTTCAATGCGTTCTTTAATCGTTCTTTAATTGCCAATTGTATGCATTTGTTCTACTTCTCTTGGTTTTTTATTTCATTTCATTCTGCATTGGTACTTAACTTGGAGTATTTAGTTGTGAGAATATTTAAAAAGGGTCTCGAAAAACAATCGAAGAAATGCACTTGAAAACACTGAAATATTTCAGAAATGGTTAACATTAATGCTTACAAGTATACCAAAATAATTCTCGTAAACCAAAAACTCTGGTTTCAATTGGAACCGATTTTGAACGAAAGTTACACTGTGCAGAAAAAGACAAACCCGCAACTTTCAATTCGAAATATTGTATCCAAAGTTCAGGCAGGCTGGATTTCTAGCACAGTGATGCAGAAGCTGTGGGCCGGCTACTAAACTACTATGATATAAATGGCCGAGTAGAGGGCTAAAAACCGTATATCCATGCCAAGAATTGATTGTGTAGATTGAAACATTGCCGGGGTACTCGTTTGCAAGAGCCCAGAGTTATGGAACTCAGTAAGATTCGCCGATGAGTCTTGATTCCATACTTGGCCAGCTGTTATTATCAAGCAAATGATAATTTACGGATCCAATATATATATATATATATATATATATATATATATATATATATATATATATATATATATATATATATATATATATATATGTATATATATATAAACTTAATGCTTTCATACAAAATGGACAAACCAAATTATAGAAACGAGGGCTTTCCAGAACCAACTATAAAAAAGTATCAATATTTTGCTCCGTCAAGCCTCAGATATTTATTAATCATGTATTATCATGTATATAGTTTCGTTGTTGTAGACCTCTGAACTCCGAGAATAAGCACTGCATGAAATAAGGCAAGAGCTGAACCCTCTATATATGTACATACTAGATAACTCAAATTTGTTGCTAATAACCAGCGACCTGTGCTGGCTTCTACGATTCTCAGTAAATTTATGGAGTTTTTATTTCATGTGTTTCTCTTTCAAGTAAAAATGCATGCATATAACATAGTATATACTATATATACTATATCTGTCTCATTCGTTAACTTAATTCAGCAGCACGATCTTCGTCGCTCATTACAATATTTATTTTGTTTTACTTTCCATTTTTGTTTAACTTTAGTCTACTGACCTCCAACTCGCTTGGCGTGAAGAAAAAAGAGGGCAAAACAGACACACTGAATAATTATTTAAACACAAACGTTAAAATATATATGTAAAAATAGAAAAATAAAAGAACAAAGGCAAAAACTTGACAAACCGCAAACACGAAACACTCGAAAGTGAACGTCGATTAGGAGAGTCTTCATTTGTGTCGCTAGCATTCATTTCGTTTTGTTTCTTCGTTTTAATTCTTTATTTTTATTGCAATTAAGCAGCGCACATTTTCTTTTATTATTAGTGGCCTAATAAATGCACAGAAATGGAGCAAATTAATACAAATTGTTGCCTACATACATACTCGTACATATTTGTTGCTGTGGAAATTCAGTTTTATACCCTGTAGGGGGAAAAGCAGCAACAACAACAACGGCTGGCAGTGTCTATATGTATGGCTATAAAATCCTTGAAAATCGGCATATCATAATGAAACTTTACATACGGACTTATGTCCCTAGGACTTGGTGTCCCTAGGTCTTATAGTCTCCGACATATAGGTGATTATACGAACGGCGTTACGGAAAACTCCATTATTGGGGAAGTGGGGGGAGAAAAGCAATAAAATAAAACAAACTTGCAGTCTCTGAGATCTCGCGCAAACCTCATATGCTCTTCTACATTTCATGTACAGAGTATAAAAATCAATATCTTTTCATCTAAGATATGAATCTGTTCACATGTCCAAGTGTAGCTTGAATCTATTTCTAAACATAAAAGGAAAAAATGGCAAAGAAAATCTTAAATATAATAGAAAAATGTTAAAGAATGCTTTTTTTAAACTAGTCAGCACGATTTTTTTACTATATAATTTGTCTTCCGTTTTAATATTCGATTACTCGTGCAGTTTTGTTGGATAATAAAAGGGTCTATTAAAAATCAACATGATTTTTATTTTATTTTGAGTAGTTTACATTTTTTTTAAAATGGGTTCGTGAACTTCTGCGACATACTACCTCAGATTCATATTACATTATAGGTAGAAATAATTACACCTAATTCTGTTTTAACACGGTAGATTGGTTCCAGAAACAACCGTGTAAAAAAAGACATTGATCATTTGCAAATATAGGTGCTTGGTTCCTTATCTCTTAAGAAATATGTACATATATATATATATATATATATATATATATATATATATATATATATATATATATATATATATATATATATATATATATATATGTAATTTTTAATTTAAAAACCGTGTTATATCAAAATCGTGTAAAAAAAGACCGTGTAAAAACAGAATTAGTTGTACTTATATAAACTTAGCTTGTTGTGTAAAGATAGTGGATTACGAAATAGTTTTATTAACATCTTCTATAGTTTGCCAATGTGCTCTGAAAAAAATATTTTTGTTATCAAAAAAACGCCCAACTGGCAACCGCAAGTATCACATTTTATATTTTTTTGTATTTAATTTCAGTTCAGTATTTGGTAGAAAACAAGGCTTACGGTTTGTTGTAAATCTTATGGCTTTAGTTTTACCAGCATTTAGCCTAATTTTCCATTTAAGAATGTAATCGGACAGAGAACTAAACTACACTAAAAACATTTCTGGAGCAATAAAGAGAAGTATCATTAGCAAATAATAATGTTTTGAAACTTTCGAAAATGTGTCATGAGTGTACATACATCAAGTGTTAGTTTGTTTTATTGTTTTCGATTTTAGATGGACTTGGCATTTGTATCTGCAAAATCGTTGCCTTCCATGCTTATATGAATGGGTATCTATATTATTTATATTCCGATCTTGAGCGCAGATTAGGGATTTAAGTCGAAGGGAAAACATCGATGTTGATGTACATCAATGTCTGTTTGCGATGCATCGCAAAAAACATCGATGTTTTAAAGATTAACTTTCCAATAAAAAAGCTAATATGTATTAGGGAGAAAATCAACAGAGATGATTAAAATGTTTATGTATCAAGAGAGACTATCATAGTATTTTACTAAATGTTGTTAGCCAATAAAGAACTAGTAATATTGACTTTTGATGAACTGGTATGGCTTACTTATATTTTAGATATATTAAGTGTGCCATTACATACGAATAAAAATGAAGATCAAATGCTTAACAATGTTGAATTTGTATTACAAAATACACATTTTAATGAAAACATAAAAAATGTATAATATAAAACACAATAAAAATGTATACCTTATTTGGTAAATCACACAATCACAATCACACGATCTTTTTTACATCCCTAGCACAGATTCTGTTGCAATGACAAAAGATGTTGAATGAAAGGATTTTGATCCGTCTGTATATATACACGTAAATTTATGTTTCGGATTACCTTTTTTGTCGTTATATTGTTGGGTTTGTAGAGTTATTTTCAGAGTTAAAAAATAGCTGGAATAGGGTTTGGTTAAGTTGATTTCTGTCTCTGAGGTTTAGTTCCTTTTATTCCAAGTGCTTTCATTTTCTTTACAAGTCGTACAAAACTTTCTGTCACTTGACTTTTATGTCTATGTGTAAATATTGTCACTTTATACGCACTGTCTCAGGTAGCTCTTCGGCTTTAAACTACTGGTAAACAAGAGCTTATGTTGTTTACTTGCCAGCCAAGCCCTCTTTTTGTCTGTTTTATTTGGTTTCGTACACGTGCGCGTCTTATTTACTTCTGATTGGCAATTGCGCTACCCGAGCTGTTGTTTTATTATCACTAAGGCATGAGTTCGAGACTACTACTCTGTTTCGTGTCATTCAAGAGCTCGGATAACGCCCAAGGACGCCACAGAGTTGTACAATAAAAAAGGAAGGGAATTGTCAGCGAAATTCAAAACCGAATGTGCGCTAAACTTGATTATGTTGCAAATGCGATGCAAGCAAGACCAGCTGTGGGCTCTCAAAAATGGTGTTAGTTTGATTTGTCTGATATGGTCGGCAGTAGAGACCGATTCTATTAGCTACTATGGCCGATCCGCACCGTATGTTTGGCACCAGTTCCTAATATTTGTATGTCATATACCCGAAAGTAAAATATACCATATATTACGTTTGTGCTATAACATATAAATATTCTTAATCCGCATGACGAAAAAATGGATCTAGAGACATGTCCATCTGTCTGGATGTACGCCTGGATTTCGATAACTGCTGGGCCCACTTTTACCAAACTTGGTATGTAGACTCTGCTTATGAGCAGGCAACACGAGTTTGTTTTATTTTTTTGTTTCCCCCCTCTACCAGCTACAGAATTTTGTCAATACTGCCCATGATTCCAAAGCTATATAAAACACAGGTTATTAATATATAATTATCTAATTTTGTTTTAAATCTCTTACAATTCGCTCAATTCTAAGAAAAGTGATTAGCGAAACAAGTTTACTTCAGTACTACGCCGACAAACTGCAGGAGCGGGTCCGCTTCTCTTCCTCTTCTTTTGCTTTTGCTATGGGCGCTTGTCTTCATGGTAGTCTTCATGGTCTTCATGACTGTAGTGTTCTATCTTGTTTAGAATAAAAAAAGAACTGCTATCTCCTATCCGCAAAATATTCTACATTTCTCTTGTTAATGGATAAGGAGCTCTGGCCGAAGCTGTTGTTGTTGTTACTCGTTTGGCGCTATTCGGCAATTTTTGTAATAGATTTAATTCCTATGCAGTACGCTGTAAAATTGTGGTATGAGCTTGCTTTATATATTTTGTAGGTAAGTCATCATCTTCGGCCTAGAAGGGTACACATTTATAGTAACTTCATTCTTAGATCAGTTTTATTCAAATTTAAATTAAAAATGCATTTTTGTAATTTCGATTTATTTGAACAATTGGGAAAGAAAGAAGTACTTGATATTATGGAAGAATTCGAATTTCCAGAACGCACTGATTAAAGCGATTGTTCTCGAATGAATGAAGTGAAATATGTATAAGCGCGGATAAAAGTAGGCCAGTTCTGAAAGTGGACATATGTCGAAGTCGAAGCAGAAAGGGGAAACAGAGGCGGAAGCCAAAGCCTTGTAATAAGTACGTGTTGCGGCATTCAAATTTTTCAGCGCTTAGTTTTCTATTTGCGGCACAAAGTTTAACGCACTCAACCATTTAAATATACATTAGGCATACGAAATGGTATTATTATTGTTGTTTTTTGTGGCTCGTCTTTCTCTCTTTTGGTAGAGTCTGGGCTATTTTCGGGCCAGCTTGAGCGTAAAATTTGTCTGACTGATTTGCGTGGCGCTGGTTAAAACGTATTGTTATTGACATACTACAGTAATTTTTACTGTACAGGGTGTGTGAGGAATTTATGAGTGGAACAACTTTATATTAGGCGATCTGGCAGGCTGCCAATTAGATGAAATAGACGAAATAAATGTTGCGGCAACAAATCGAATACTACTTGCAGAGTCTCTTTACTTTATAGCTTTTGAATTACTTGTAACAACATTTTCTGTTGTTGGAATTTTCAATTTAATATTTGTTAAACCGTTTATAAAATAAAAATAATATATATATATAAAAAACATGAACTTGTTTTTTCCCGCACTTTGGAGAACCTAGCTCATATAGTTTCGCAGCTACTTGCGTTCATACAGACAGACGGACGTGTGTAGACCGAACCGTCTTCTGATGCTGATCAAGAACACATAGACTTTTACTTTTCGTTGCTATAAAAGTTGCTATACCTGTACGGCTTCAGCTGGCAACTTGGGGATATGGTCCAAGTACCACAATTTTCACTTCCATCTTAAGTGAAAGGAAAATGGCAGACTGGCAGACTTTTATTTTTAAGAGTGTATTACAATTCAATCAACGCTTATGTGGGACATTTTAACAGCGACTGAGAGTCACATATTTACATACAGGCTTTACAGCTATAAGCAGACAGCACATGTTAAGATTTTATCTTCGAACGATTCGATCTTATGTTAATTAAAATCAACTTCAAACAAAGCTTAAAAATATTACAACGAAAGGACCTTACAATACTCCTTAACCCATGGTGACATACACAATCTAACACATTAAAGTCTTATTAAAGTTTAATCAAGATTTGAAATTGATTATGTATGCTAGGTTGATTCAAATGTTAAATTTGGTGTATTTGCAGCAGCTTAACAGCTGTATAAAGAAGTATGGATGGAATGTTTCATATTGCTCCACCAAATAGAATATCGTTTTAGCCGGCAGGACTGTCAGGATATGGCACCCACAACCCAACTTTACAAAAAAAAGCTCTTAATGCAAAAATGAAGATGAATTCGGATGGCCCCGGCTCAAATCCCAATACTTTCTTTTTATTAGCCAACACCAATAATTCCAAAAGTCGATTTATTCAAAAGAATGGATTGCTTTAGTGATGCGGGTCTGGCTCTTAAAAACGCTGATCCCACTTCCGCAATTTCTACTCCTTCAATTTCTGTTAGCCCCAATTGATTGATAATTGATTTATACAGCGTAGACAGAGATTATTTTCATTTCCTTCTCGATGCAACTTAACTTAGGGATTTTCGATTTGTATAATAATTTAAAGAGTTACGGAACTTTTTCAAGAAGGATGAAACATGAACTCTTCCTCTTATATTTCCTGAGATACTTGTATATTCGCATTTAAATGTACTTTAAATTAATGCAACTATATAGCATATGTATTACTATTAGTACATATAGTTATGCTCCCAATATACTCTCATACTTACCGAGAAACTTTGGTTTGTACTGACGAGCGGGCTTGTCGGGCACGGTATCGGCTCCCGTACTCTTAATCGATAAATAATATGTACACTTAAATGCTCTATTGAATATGCCACGCCTCCTTCTAGTTGTTAAATACATTCGCACCAATTAACCCTTTAAGTTATGGGCATAAAAAGTTCATAAAAAGTTACCGCACTGCGTTTAACGACTACCCTACTGTTAATTCAGTTATTACGTATATATTTGGCGTGCATGAATGAACAGACTTACATACATATAGACATACGTATAGATATAGATATAGATATGTATGTACATACATCTGAGCCCGCGTTCTGTCTATTACAGTCATTACAGCCACTGGTGCTTTCGCTTTTGTTGTTGTAGTTTAGATGATAGTAGTATTTATGTGTGTATTTAATTGTTGTTGTTGACCGAACGTTCGTGTGGGGCTTGGCTTTCACGAATAGCGCCAAATAATTTTTATGCGCTATGCTATGCGTACAAAGAGAATAACAACAAGAGAGAACGCTACAGTCGAGCAAGCCCGACAGTGTAATACCCTGTACCCAGGTAAACTTCCGTCACTGAGTTATATGCGCCCATAGCAGCATCAAAAAGAGGAAGAAGAAGAGCGAACTTGTTGCTGCAGTTTGTGGGGGTTGTACTGGCGAGAATTTGTTTCGCTAATAACTTTTCTTAGAATTGACCGAATTGAATAAAATTTTGAACAACAGTAGACAATTATATATAAATTATGTGTGCAAAGTTTGGTTTAGGTAGCATTTGAAATGTGGACGCTATTGACGAAATTCTGCAGCGGGGGAAGGGGGGGAAAATTAAAAAAAATAAAATAAACTCGTCCTTACTCGGACCTAGGAGAATCTGGATGCCAACTTTGGTTATTCTAGCTTTTATAGTTTCTGAGATCCTCGCGTTCATCCAGACGGACAGACGGACGGACATGTCTAGATCGATTTCTCTCGTCATGCTGATCAAGAATATATACACTTTATGAGGTCGGAGATGCTTCCTTCTGTATGTTACATACTTTGCACAAACCTAATATACCCTTTTTACCCTACGGGTACAGGGTATAAAAAGTACAAATACAATTAAAGATGGAAATCATAAATGGATAGATGGATTCGCCCGACTATAGAATACACTTGTGTTGTTTAATTCTGTGACAATGCGAGAACACGTTTAAAGCAAGTTCAGACAGACAGACTGCCACATCTTCCGTTATATGACGTAGAGAATAGTGGACAATGGCAAGACTTATTATAACGCTCGTACGCATAAGAGTATGTATGTATATGTGGCATGGTACCAGTATTGTTGAGAGTACTTTATTTCTGTTATTACTTTTTATAATTCTTGCGCCCTTTATTCTGTAGTCTATTCCGAAATCAATTGCAACATTGTCAAAAAACCGCATTGAAATTTTTTAAAAGCAGCTTAGCGATGCAATAAAACATAAATATACTATATATTCAGAACTTGGTGCTGACAAAGCATGCAAAATATAATAACATTTGGGTACAACTGAACATATACTCTAATCGTATCTGGATTAAAATTCTATCATTTTTAATATTTTGATTCTGATATACATTTCATTGCACCATTTCCTTACATCACATTGGAAACCTGTATCCAATCAAATCTATGAAGTAATTGTTAACAAAGGCGGGACTACACACTATTAGTTTTGCTTTAAAATATTTAAAGTATAATATAAAAATAGTATATTATATATTATACATATATTATAAAATATAAATATTTGGTAGCTCAAAATTTACAAAAAAAATTTGAATTTAGTGTAGGGGGCGCTATCCTGATGACCAAATTTAAGTCACGTTCTTTTTGTAAACATGCATACAAAAATTGATTAAAACACTATATAAAACGTTTTAGTCGCTATCTTTTTTTTTAGACTTTTTTTCATATGGTTCAGATATTGAATATTGAACTATTGAACATTAAGTGGGAATATAAAGATTTAACAATGCCTTATTATTATTGTAGCCGTGTAATTTCATGTACATACGAGTATGTATGTTTAAGTTTATTTATTTCCAACATCACCCTACAATTAGATGCGTCGTATTATATCGATTATTACCTGCAAACTGTGAGCCACCACTGCTATACTAGTATATTGTGCATCCATACATACATAGGTCGGCAACGGTTAAAGGTCATATTCATAATCAGCGTCAGCAGCAGATGCTTTCAGATGCTCCTCCTTCTCGCCCACCCAAATAACCTCTATTCATATGTCATTTCTGTTGACCTTTTCGGCGTAAATCTTGCAAGAAGCTAGCATGTTGTTGTTGCTGCTGCTGTTTGGCGTGCGCGTTGGCCCAAAGACAATTGCATCGGACGCATACCACACGTACACGTGTGTGTTTTTTGCGACAGGCCATAATTGTGTAGTTTTAGGTGGTGGGAGAGAGAGTGAGAGGGGGGGGGGGTGGGAGAGGGGGGGACATACTAGCATATTAAGGAATCCGAACAGCGTTTAGCCGCTAACTGGTGCCGAAGTCGACTGTTGCGTGAGAGCGCTGCCAATGTTATTTTGTGTTCCATTGCCAAAACGTTGCTGAAAAGCTGTCGGCGAAAGCTTTCGCTATACACATTTCACATTTTGGCGCCAAAACAAAAGCTTGCGCGCTGCCAACTTGTTGGGGCAAAGCTTTTTGCAATGCAGCGGCTTGTTTCCAAAACGTCTCTCTGCAGCAACTCGACTCGATTCGGACTCGCACTCGTTTCTAGACTCGACTCTCGACTCGACTTGGCACGAGCTTCACATCGTTGTCTACATCGGCATCGACAGAGTCGTCGCATTGTGCGTTGAATATTGGGCCACCCAACAGTTACTGCCCTTCAAATACTGCTGGTGTACGATGGGAGGAAACGAACATTTATGAGTGGTTGATACATAATAGTATATTCATTTCGGAATCGGAATGTTGAAGAAATAAAAAAAAAAAAAAAAAAAGGAAGAAACAGCTCATCCTATTCAATACGAATAGTATGGTCAACAGTATACTTTACAATTATAAGTAGTAGTAGACATAAATATTAATAATAAACATAACTGTTAATCTCCATAATTATGTAGCCACAACAAAATCATTGCAATTGATCAAATAATCATATTTATTTATTTAATGCCAGCTTAATGTTAAAACTCCATAATTATGTAGCCACAACAAAATCAATCAACAATTAATCAAATAATATTTATTTAATAAATGCTAGCTTAATGTTAAAACTTACAGCTAAAAGGGTTTGAATAGCTATGACTACCAGGATCTTAAGCTATTAAAATCAGTGAAAGCGTATGTATAAATAATTAAAAATAAAACACGATATGTAGATTTTAGATACATGAATTGAGAGAAATTTGCTTAAACAATATTTGTTATGCAAAATTTATATTGAATAAATAGCGGCATAACTTAAAGAGTAAATATTAAATTTCATCATAAATTAATCACATAATAACAACAATATCAACTAAGTATACTAAAATACAACTGCAGCATTATGTGTGTATTTATGAGAAAAGAAGAGTATAATAATTATGTAATTTTCTATCAAATTTGAAATTCGATGGATGCATTTCATCCCATTGTGTCAGGCGCTTTAACTGGCCTGCTGCCACTGCTGGTGGCAGATGCCCGCTGTCCGCTACCCCCGCTGCCTGCTCCCATCTGGTAGTCTGGTGGTCGCTGTGTCTTGCTGTGTTGCCTGTGCTGGCGGTTCTTGTGTTGATGTTTTGCTCTGCCGTGTTCAATGTGTCGTCTGCGTTGGAAGCGTCAACTCCACTTGCACGCGCGCGACGCGCTACGCTGCTTTTAGGCGCGTAACAGTTTTTCGTAAACATTGTGGAAATTCGAGCTGAGAGGGTTCTTCATTTCGTTGGCCAGTTGGCTGCCTGTCGGCATTTTATGCACATTTTTTGCCAGCCCGTCGGTCGTCGCATCAAATGCCTCCAACCGTTGTTTGTTGATTTTTTTTATTTTTTTTTATATTTTTTAGAAGCGTGCTGCCATCGTTATAGAAGGGGTCAAATTGTGGTCGCGCTGTGCTTTCGCTCATAAAGAAACGCGACACAAACAATACGGTTTTGAACTTTTGTGCGTCCATGTCGTGGCACTGTGCTCGGGTATTAATTATGACCGATGTTGCAGCTACAGTAACAACAGCCCACAACAACAATAGCTGCGGAAGTGCAGCGTGATGGTGACACCATTTTGCCACTACCGCTATTGTTGTTGTGTCGTTGCCGTTGCCGTTGCAGCTGGTTTTTGTTTTAATTTTTTTTGTCAGTGCTTTTAAATTTTGTGAAGAAGTAATGGAGAATGCCAGAAACAAAGAATAATAATAATAAATAAAATAATTAAAAGAAATACGTTGTGAAGATGCGTTATCTGTGTGCTTCGATGTCAAGATGTCCCTGTAGTGACTAGCCCCCTGCAGGCACAATTCAACACACACACACATACATACATACAAACACATTGACATACAAACACTTCCTTACAATCCAGCTCTTTTATTTAAACAAATCTGCGAGCCACCTTTGACTTTTTACGCTTGTTATTTCGAGTCCTGCAGTTACGATGGCTCGCTGAAAAAATGGCCGCAATGCAGGCCAACTGGTAACCAGCAGCCGTTCTACCATTTTTTGCGGCTAGAGCAAATAGTGTGCATATCGTTAAGCTGCCCGGAGGTGTCTGTATGAATGTGTGGCATACGGGACCGCTGTTCATACATTGAGACAATTCCTTGGCAACTTTGCCAAGAACTGTCGATGTTTGATTAAAAGTGTGAAGTGCTTCATTAAGCAACATTCTATATTATGGATAGTTTCAAGGGCGTCGATCCTCATAAAATGGACCTATATACATACATTATGGTACATATGCATGTAAAGGGGTCGTGCCTCATTTTATCAAACTATGCCGCTGCAAAATTTCTATTCTATTATTTACTCTCCAGATATACTGGTAGTTACATATGCAGGAGGGGTTTGTGTACTAATGATTACCAAGAATTGTCATTAGTGAGAGAGAGTGAGTAAGGGGGGGAGAGATATCAATACAATAACATAAACCTAAAGACAAAGATCGTCTACATACCAAGTTTGTTTAATGAGCGCTCAGCCGTTCCCGAAGTCCAGGCAGTCACCCAGACAAATTGTTAAAACAACCCTTTGATCCTATTTATATTTCAGTATATATTTAATTAGATATACTTTGTTTTTAGTAAACAGATCACATCTTCAGGGAAAGCCCACCTTCCCTAAGTAGTACCATACACGATTTTTAAGCCCGTCCACAAATCAGACAAATTGCTTTCTTCCAGTGCTCTCTTAAATTTACATTTCACTTCATTGGGGATCATATTGGAGATTTTGTAAGAGTCCGAAAATAATACTCGTTAAACTTTAAACTTTCTTTTCGGCATTTGGTCTTTGCTTCCACAACTTTTCATCCTGTTAAATGGGTTTTAAAATAAGGATAGAGAAATACATATAAATAGCGTGTAAGTTTAGTTTATTTACCTCAGAAATTGTGAACAGTATTAACGAAACTCTGTACCGGAGAAGGGGCAAAAATCAGAAAGTTAAATTCCAAGTTTGGTCAAAGTGGGCTTATCCGCAGATACTCGGACGGCCGGACATAACTTGATCAATTTCTCTCGTCATGCTGATTAAGAATATATGTATTCCCTTTTGCCTGTTTGCACAAACACTTTGCACAACCCTTTTTAGCCTTCGGGTATAGAGTTAAACAAAAAGGTTTGTTTTAAAGGATAGGGACACTTCTCCATTCCTCCCATAAATACTATTTGTTCTTATAAGTAAACTAAGGCTAGAATGTCAATCATTTAATGCTAATGTTGAAAGGGCATAGTGTGCTTAAATGTTGCCCCCTGCTGTATGCATTTACATACACATATGTAGTATAAGTGTACCATATAACTTTATGATTTAACATTATACCCTGTATCTAAAAAGTAAAAGAACCTATTAAATAAATAAATACACATAGTTGTTGATCAGGTGAGGCAGACCCCATAAAGTATATGCGAACGACGCACTTGTTTAATAATCATAAGGAAAAAATCAAATTACTTAAATGCAGTAGCTAAAAACAAAACTATTAATAGTCAATTAAAGTAATAATTCTGTTAAGCATTAAACGAAGTATCGGTTGTCAAAATAATAGGGGTTTTTCTTTCTGTTATTATGAAGAATCAGATTACTATTCTGGCAATGGTTTATTTGTATTTGTTGACTCCTTGCATAAATATGCAATAAGATTTTTACCTAAATGGTAAGACCGAGTTGCTAAATGTTTTAGATGGATCGAAGTATACATTGTACTCGGGAGGAGAAAAGGAAATCTAAATTGTGAAAAAACTGCTGGTAACTAACTGATAAATAGCCTAAATAAAAGAAAACTCCCTTCATACCAGCAAAGGCTACTTGCGCTGGAATTAACAATGAGATATCATTCCGTACAGTTCATCGAAGACTCCTTCGAGACCTCAATAAAAATAAAAAATCCTGGTATTATGTTGCTCACATATGTGTGTATATTCTTACTAAAAATCCATGTGAACGATTGACTGGCTTTATGGTACTCATCAGGGTATTGTTGTCTTCATATTTTAAAAATGGAGGTTTAAGGAAACACTTATTTGTGGTGAAAATGACTTTAAGTGAGGGGCACCTATTTGGTTTTATCTAGATCGAGATTACAAAGATGTTTTCCACGAAACAACATAATATAATCTTCATAGCTTCAACAGGAGACAAATATAAGATTAGGGAGCAAATATGTAATCCTGAACTTTTTTAGGGTACGGAAGTTTGTTGTAATCGTGCTTCATTGCTATGAATTCTCTTCCCTCGACAAATTTCCTCAAGTTTCTGGATTGAATATATTACTGCAGGTGCCCCTTAAAAATTAAGCAAATACTTACATTTCTATCGCCCTTCTGGCGCCTTCAACCGCTTTCCTATTGCCCTAGGGTCAAACAAATCATTTTTAGAATGGTTATTCTTTCATATAAAATAATAAATAAATACATTTCTTAGTAAAGCAGCGTTTTTTGGTTGCCTTCTTATTATATTATGATGAAATGGAACTATGCATATGTTTTAATCCAAACCAGAGTCACATTTGAATAGCAGGTCATCAACAGGCTCAGCTGTAATTAGAGGATTAAATATGTTTACTACTAGTTGCCCATAACTTAGAACTTAAATTTCATTAAAAAACACAACTCATAAATAAATGTTGCATGCATTTGACTCACAAAGATGCGATGCCACATGGCAATTACAAGGCATATGCACGTCTCATGTTTAATTTGCAAGTATTGTACATTAATTGGATTAGGTTTAAAATTCGCAATTAACAAAATGCAGGCCAACGTAATTGAAATTGCAATGCAATTCAAGTGGGATTTCAACATAAAAAGTATTGTGGGGAAAAATAAAATAAAATAAAATGTGCGCGCCGACAATTTGAAATTACTCTGCAAGCAAGATGAAAGCGGGAATAAAATGAAATGCAACAACTAAATTCGGCATATATTTTAAGTATGTACTAGTGTGTACTAGTATATATAGACAGTTGGACTCTTTTGTTTGTGTTGTTGTTTTTGTCGTTGGGCAACAGGCGGAATGTTTCACTAGAAAGGCAACAAAATTCGTATAAAAATCTCTGGCTGCCGTTTGCAATAAACAACTTTGGGGCGTGTTTGTGGTTGTGTGTGTGTGTGTGTGTGGGTGTGGTGTGGCGACAAAGCCACAAGGGGTTACATTTGACTACACAAACACACAGACACTGCCTACCTGCCACACCACCCCACCCCCTCACTAATACCACTACCTACACTACATACTTACATTCGAGCGAACGTGTTAGTAAGTAAAGAAAGAAAGGTGTGACAAAAAAAAAAACACGAATAGAAAAGGAGACAAGCATGCGTTATGCGTCATTTTTCACTTGAGCGACATAATAACTAGGCATCTGCCTAGCTTTTTATCATATATTGTATATATGTGTGTATGTATGTGTAGTGTGTGTATATAAATACACAACCGCACGAGTCTGTGCACTAGTGTTGGGAAATCTTGTGAATTTCAATACGAGGCACGATTACAATTGTCGTTTAGTGTATTTTCGAATATTCTTGGGCATCATTATGTATTCTCCTAAAATGAAAGTATGATAACAATACTCTATATTTATGTATATGTACGAGTAGAGGTTGCTTTTCCCTGAAGGTTACAAAACACGATTGTACTCCAAACTGTTGCAGACCCGACTTCTGGAATACGATTATGAAATACAATAAATATAGGTGCATACTGCCACTTTAAATAGCATTGGCTTTTATGTTTTAATCGCAGCGATAGGATCGCAGTCGGCGAATCCTGGCGCAGCACTAGCGTCTAGGTACATACATGCAGTAAAACAAAGAGCCTTAACACACGACGAACGCTACAGTCGAACAAGCCCGACAGTGAAGTACCCTGTACTGAAATATCAAACTTCCAAAAGGTAGAAGAAGAGCGAACTTGATGCTGCAGCTTGTAGGCGTAGTATTAGAGCGAAATTGTTTCGCTAATAACTTTTTTTAGAATTGGATGAATAAAACAAAAGTAGATAATTGTATATAGATTGCATGTGCAAAGTTTGGTTTACGCAGCTGTAACGAGGGAAAGGGGGAAAAATAATAAAAAATAAGATAAACTCGTTCTTTCTCGAACCTAGGAGAATAAGGATACCAACTTTAGTTATTCCAGCTTTTATAGTTTCTGAGATCCTTGCGTTCATCCTGACAGACAGTCGGACGGACGGAT
The DNA here is from genome assembly GCF_003285725.1 of Scaptodrosophila lebanonensis. NCBI lineage: Eukaryota > Metazoa > Arthropoda > Insecta > Diptera > Drosophilidae > Scaptodrosophila > Scaptodrosophila lebanonensis. The sequence goes on along the minus strand of NW_022060587.1, from coordinate 1,920,977 downwards.
CGATTTCTCTCGTCATGCTGATCAAGAATATACAGTTATGCTTAAAATAATAGTAGCGCTACCGTACGGTAGAACACCGTTCGTTAATTTGTGTTTCCTTTCATGTTTAATTATTTCTTTTTACCTGTGTTTGTGGTCTACAACAAGAGCACAATAAAATGTCCCATTACTTTAGCTTTTTGTACATTTGTTGTTGTTGTTACATATTTGCCTTTTCCACAGCTAGTCCCTATTTCACACGCTCCATTAGTAGTGCTTGGACAAACATTCTGAAACTATTAAGTGCGGCGTTCCTAAAGCTCACAAAAAGCTGCAAATAGTAAATTATATTATTCTTTAATAGCTTGCAATAGTTCCCACTACACATTTTAGTTAGTTTTTTTGGCACAAATTATTTTGAGCCACCAAATTAATGAGGTTTCAGAATTTGTTGATATTTCTTTATAATTTACTTGTTAATATACTATACTTAATCAAACAATTATTTAAGTTCAGTAAAACACAATTTCATAAATTTTTTGATCGAACTACATTTTGGAAATAGGGCTACTACTATTTTGAGCACAGCTGTATATACTTTATGGGGTCTGAGGTGCTCCATCCTGATGTTACATACTTTGCACAAACCTAATATCCCATTTTTACCCTACGGGTACAGGGCATAAGAACAGTAGAGTGCTGAGGCCAGACAAAAGTGTATCATGTTTGTTGCCATCGTCTCCTTGCTGATGTTGTGGTTGTTGCCATCATTATCGCCATCAGCATAGACGCACGTTTTTCCTATGCCTTGGCTTCTTGCTTCTTCTTTGTACAAGTATAAAACGAATATACATATGTACATACATGCATGGACATGATGATACACGTGTATGTGTACTCTATGCATGCCTAGTATTGATGCATGAATCTGCGTGCAAGTGTGTGTGTGTGTGTATTTTTATATGACTGGCTTGTGTATACATACATATGTATCTATGTTTACAAGCAACTCGAGTGCACTTAGGCGCTGAAGTGTAAGCTGAGCTAAGCCGATACGATGTTGCTCGGACTAAATCAGAGCAGAGCAGCCCCAAGGCAAGCGCACAGAGTCGATCTCAGCAGACCAGACCAGACCAGACTAGTCAGTCAGTCAGTCAGTCAGTCAGTTAGTCAGCCCGCCAAACAGCCATCGAATGTTGGCAAACGCTTAAAAGTATGCAACACACATATGTATATAACGTGCGCTATCTGTTCTCGGAACCAACAGCAGCCATAGCCACACAAGCCTGCAGCCACACAAAGCACACAGCCAAACATTCACTGCATATGCATGTATGCATGTATGTATGTATGTTTGTGTGTGTGCATGCATGCTGTCAATGACCCGCCCACACATACACGTACATTCTGTACGTACTTACATCTGTACTTAAGCTCAGTTTACACGTCCCATTCATTATACTTGTGCACACCTTTGGCTTTGAGGAGAGCAAAAAAATATCGCATGTATTAATACGAAAGGAATATACATACATACATACATACATATAATGTACAAAAGAATAGAAAAACCATATTATTTGTTTAATGCATCTCTTAATTCTAAACAATAGAGAGTGTTACAATAGAGCAAGCTCAGCAACAAAAAAAAGGATGTCGCTTTGAAATTTGTGTGCAATATTGACGCAATTTAGCAGAGACGGAAGGGGGAAGGGGGAAGGGGGAAGGGCAATCTGGAAACCAAAGTGAAAAACACCGTAGATTAGGAGCGTCAGATGTTTCCGAAATCGACAAATATGTCTGGATTGGTTTTCTTTCGATTCTGCCTATTAAATATAATTTACACTAGTATGCCCTTTTTACCCTTTGGGTATATTACAAGAAATTCGAGCTTTCCGAAATTAAAATGTATAATGGCGTAGCGCATTATTAAGACAACTGCTTTTGGGTTTAAATTTGTAGCCATTTTAAAAACGGAGTACACCTAATTCCGTTTTTACACGGTAGATTGGTTCCAGAAAAAGATGTGTACAAAACGACATTGATCATATACAAAATGAATAGTGCTAAATGGAATAAAGTCGTGTAACTATATATAACATGTTAAATCAGAAACCTTGCAAAAAATACCACGTAAAAACAGAATTAGGTGTACAGAGGCACAGAGTAGAAGAAATATCGAGAAAGCTATAGAAGGCCACACACTATATACGAGTAATTGTAGCTCACAGCGTGTATTAAATTTCGATGAGCAATTTATTAATATTTATAATAAAATATATGTATATGTTAAAGTGAATAAATTAGTTACAAGGTTCGAAAAAGATTTGAATTAAGAACATTTCTTAAGCATTTACGTTTAATTTAATCGAATGTGACCACCAAGAGAGAAAATATCCAAAAGGAAAAAAAATTATTTTCCGAAACATGGCAATTTTTTAAGATGATAAAAAGCTGAATACAAGAATACAAGTCAAGCGGAACGACCTCGAATTTATATGACTATTTAAAAAGGTCTGAATAGTCCTGGTTGATAGACAGGTAGCGTCATACTTATTCAAAAAATGCACTTTGACTCCTTTAGTCGCATTACATGAGCGCTTAGTACTAGGACTTTTGTAGATCAGATGCTATGGTTCTCCAAGAGCTGTTTTCATTACCTTACCCATCGACTGTATTACTATATCTTACCTTCCTTAAGCTTGAGTGTAATCGTAAAATACATACCTATTGGAAGAGTACAAATAATTTTACTTCAAATGTCGTTCCACTTACCTGGCCACAATACCCATCTGCTGCCTGCGGGGCAGTGGGCCCTCAGGGCGCCAGCGAGTTAAACGTCCATAAGCTGATTGCATAAATGCTTGCCTTTAATTTTTGCTGCATGTTGCATTCAGCCGTCGTCGGCTTATGCCGCAGCCCCTATTAATAATTCATTGCACCTTCAACGCCTTTTAACGTTGTCGCAGGCAATAATTCTTGCGGTCGCTGGTGGTGTGCCGGTGGCGCGTTGAGGAGGCAGGCGATAGGCCGTGCCTTAAGGTATGCAACACATATGTACAAAACACACAGGATCAGGAAAACAACAACAACAACTGAAACGGCACACACCAAAAAGTAGCAATTTATTGGCGAACCCCTCGCAATGGCTTTCGTGTGGGATTTTTTGTGGTTGCTGCTCCTGCAGCTGTTTACTATTCCTATTTTGTTGTTGCTGTTACAACTGGTTTTTGCAGCCCTGTTGCATTTGGTTTTTTTGACATCTGGTTTCGCAAATGTTGTGAAGGCATTTATTTATATAAATTCAAATTGCGGAATAATTCCACTTCTCTCGCTGGCTTATGCAAAGTTTTTCAATATGATATTGCTGGGCTGCAACGGAAATGCAAAACAATTTGAAAACTTTTAGTTTTCTTTTATAAAACTACATTTCTATTCATAACTTATGACAATGATCCCAAAAGCTCCAAACGAGAATAGCCTAACACGAGGAAGAGACGAAGAAGAGGGAAATAGATGTTGTACTTAAAAAATATATTTACTTCTATTAGGTAGGAAACAGCTATGTGGACGACCATATTTATAATAGTATGTAAAAGCGCATGCTAATAGTATATAATAATCTAGTAACCTATTTTTATACCCTGTACCCGTAGGGTAAAAAGGGTATATTAGGTTTGTGCAAAGTAACATGCAGAAGGAAGCATCTCCGACCCCATAAAGTAAATACAAGTATATTCAATACCGTCCACATTTCAAAAGCTACATCAACCAAACTTTGCACACCTAATTTATACGTAATAGTCTACATTTTTTGTTTCAAATTTCATCTAAATCGGGTAATGCTAAGAAAAGTTATTAGCGAATCAAATTCTCTACAGTACAATCCCCCAAACTGCAACAAGTTCGCTCTTCTTCTTCTTCCTCTTTTTGCTACTGCTAGAAGCGCATATACCTCAGTGTCGGAAGTGTACCTGGGTACAGGGTATTTCACTGTCGGTCTTGCTCGACTGTAGCGTTCTCTTGTTGAAATTGTTCTACTTCATATACTCGTACATACTTATGTATGTATATTTAACGGTTTGACATTTTAATGTGAAAAAAATGTTAAGTGTAATTGCTCTTGGAATTGTAAACAGTAATTGTTTTTATTGACAGCTAATTTGTTCACTATATTGATTTAAAACATTCCGCAATTTGTACTAACTACAGTTCTTAACTCTTTTTCTGTGGTTTTTTAATCGGATAAGCACGGAGGTCTGTCCGTTATGCCTACAGAAGCCGATAAGACGTGCTTTCTTGTTCTGCTGTTTTTAAGTACTTGAATGTATTTGTTGAGCTACCAATGTTGTTAACAGCTGTTTTAAATCTTAATCAACCAAATGAAACACGCTCACTTTTAACAATGTTTATTTTTTGCAAACTAATATTGACTTTAGCACAGACCTACTGTCTTTGTTTCGCCGACAAAACAACAAAAATCTAGACTGAATTGACCGCGTGTGGAGCTGAAAGGGCAACAACTTCTAAACTTTTCGAGTCGGTAGAAAGTCCTAAGCCGCGCGTGTCGATAGACGGCGAAGTTTCCTTCGTCTCGCGCAAGAAGGCCCTAACAGTGCTGCTGCATTTGCTGATCAGGCGCTGCAATGAGAACAAGAGAGCGCTGCCTAATTACATTATGTTAATAAGAACAAGCGAGCGCTGCTAAACTACTATACATCATGTTATTCAGATCAATAGGGCTCTGAAGACGCAGCCAAATTACATTATGTTGTTTACATCGAAATGTTGATACAGTTAACAATAATTGATTATAAGTCGGCGCTACCTTACAAGTGATATAAATTTAAGGCAAACAATAATTAATTTAGGATGACGTAGCTGCCTCTGCGGTTCACACTTGAAGTAAACCGCAATTGAAGAGTTGATTGTAATGTGAATGTAATCCACACATACCAGCAAATTAGGCATTTTCATTGTTTTATGGTACGCCTAATTGTTATCATTGACACATTATTTAGAAAAGTAGCGGCAAAAGCACTGCCGGCTATGAATAAATTTAAACATTTGTTTAGAATGACAAATGACAGAATGTAGCATTCAAATGCATCGGCGAAACTTAAAAAACAGAAATATAACTTCGTCTTCTTCTTTGATTTTTATCAATAGTTTCAACATAAGAAACATGACATATGTATGTACATTTAGTATATGGAAAAATAATTAAACTGGTGCACTTCTTTTATCTGGAATATGAAACAGTGCCAAAAAAACAGAATTAATTATTTTTTAAGTTAAGAAATAAGCAGCGTAGGGTTAACCAAGAAAGATCAGCTTTCGGTTTTGGAAACGCAATTGAAATTTTTTTTTTAAAAGTCTAAAATCTAGAAAAATCCAATGAAAATAATTACGGCACAAAGCAGTGGAGATAATGTCATTTACCGACATCCTCAATGCAAACAAAGTCTGTGCCAACTCTTCAACCTATATTTGTTAGGTAGTAACAAGTAAGATATTTTAAATTTTTATTAGATGATTGAATTTCAGTGAATGTTTAACTACAAATAATAAAGAGCGAAAAATGCATAAATTATGAAATATATGTTCAAGACTTGATCCATTTGGTTGGTAACAAGGGACATGTCTCAGCAAATTTGAATTCGTTATAAATCTTTTTCTTTTAATGCAATTGTGGCACGCGATTTTGGCATGGAGTGTCACCCTGCTGAAGCAAAGGAAAGAGCTGTTAAAATAACATATGACTATGACTTTAAAAACAAAAAACACACTAAATGGACCACCCTGTATAAACACTTTTGTTGTTGTGAACATGCCAGTCGCAGTCCCGAAAGGATTAAAAGCGTTCAAAAAATGGAAAAAGCCGCATGTGCCGAGCTGATGGCCAAAGCTAAATCCTATGTTTTTTTTTCGAAAAAATTAATGAAAAATTTAAAAAAAAAAAACGAAGAGAAAAACTATATTTAAGAATACATTTGTATACATTAACATATAAACAGGGCTTAACCGGTTGGTTTTTTTTCGGAGCTTCATCGATTTCATGCCATCAGCAGCGAATATCGTGCTGATCTAGGTACTATATAGTGTGTACCTATAAGCGGGCGCGTGCAATTGCACAAAGTAGCTGTCGGTGTCGTTGTCGTTTGGTTGTGAGCATGTGTGGTGTCGCTGTGTGTGGACACCAATGTCCTGCACAGACAGCCACAACAATGGCAAAAACAAACCAAACCAAACAAACAAACAGCACATACTATACTCGCATATAAGCGTGCGTGAGTGTGTGCGTTTGTATATAACATTGTTTATATGCATAATACAAACAATCAGATACATATATGTATGTATATATAGTTAGTATGTGAACGAGTGTATAGATGTATTTATGTACTACACACATACACATACATGTATAGCGCTGAAATGCACAACAACACTAAAAGAGACAATGATTCTGGCTCGGCTTGTGGTACATTGTTGTGTGTGTGTGTGTGTATGTGTGTGTGTGTGTGTTTGGTGTTATGTATTTGGCTTGTGTTTTTGCTGTTGTTGTCATTAAAGCTTCTAGTGCAGTTTTAATAATTCAAAGTGCTCTTGGCGTTGTCGTTTTCATTCTTGTCTTTTTACATTTTTCGTCTTTTACTTTTTCTATTTGTTTTTGTTTTGTTTTTTATGTGTTATATTAAAAAAGCGTTGATTAAACACGCATAGTAGTCCTTGAAAGGGACATTTATAATGCGCCCAATGCGACAACAATTCCACCAATTTGGAGCATTTTGAAATTATGCTAAACATTTTTATTGTCAGCAGCACACAAGTAAATAAAGCTGCACACATACATATATACATAAGTACATATACATATATGTATAACAATTGAGATATGCCCTGTGCGAGGAGCCTCCCTGTTTCACAAAAGGAAGCTAATTCAGCTGGTAATTGTGCCATAATTGGCCAATTGATAATTGCTATAAATGAAGAACTTTAATTAGTGTGCACATGCAGGTAATTTATTCGCTTAATTGCCCAGCTATTGTCCCTAATGTATGTCCTTTTGCTTGACCTTTTCCCAGACATTTAAGAATTCATTTGTCGCTCCTAGTAGCTACTCGTAGCAGCGAAATAAAATTTCCTCATACAAAGACAGTTCGATAAAACCTCCATCGTGTTTTCTTGTCTGTTTTATACAATTTTTGAAATTTTGTCGATGATTCGCATATATTTGTATACTATGTGCGAGTACAAGGAAATATATAACAGCCAGAAGAAACTATCTCCTGTAAAAGGTATTTATTCATAATTATTATGATATGCTTGAATATCACGCAGAGCACGAGCAGAAAATACATTTTCGACTCAACTTCCTTAAAAATGTAGCTATTAGGAAAAAAACTGGGTAACTATGCACTAAAAGAATGCGAGAGTTCTAAGAACTATAGGATCTATAATTAAATGTCCAGCGATGAAATGGGGGCGTAGAAAAAAAAAAACATAAATCCTGCTCCTTGGGGTTTCTAGCATTCACACTTTTCGATAAATGATTATCAAAAAGGACAAAAACTTGTCCTTTCCCAGAATTGGGATAAACTGTATAACAAGTTTGGAGACATTAGCTCTAATACGTTCGGAGATCAGTGCGTTCATATAGACAGACACAATGTGACTCTGTTTTTGTTTTGTGTTTTAAATATTTGTAAGCCCTTGTTAGCAATGACTTCATAGCTTCTATTGGGAATTCTATAAATGGTGGACCAAGAGTGTTTGTTGCCTTCGATTCTCAAGAATCCACATTTTCACATTACGGTCAGTGTGAATTGGCGCAATATTCATCCATTAGGCATTCCAAAATTCCAAAATATGTTTATAGTTCAGCTTTTACAATGTTTTTTTTTTCGTAAACTTTGTGGCGGTAAAAACTTTAGCTTGGACTGGTCATCCAGCTGTGGAGGCGGTCATTGATGTTCCTGTTGAATTTATTTTCGTCCGACTACGTAACGCCATTTATAAGACCATCACATGTGCGTGCAAGAAAAACATTAATTTTTGCACCATTATTAAGTGAGGATTTCTTAAAATATATATTTTTCATATTCATTTATGAAATTTTTTATTTTTAAAGTTTTATTTCTTTTTTATTATTATTTTTTTTTATATACAAGTATATACATCTATATAAATTGCCCATGCAATCCTTTTTCTATGTCTGCCCATTTTTTCTTAATATTATGATATCTTTGGCATTTCCTCCAAAGATAAGACTTGCTTTTCTCATACTTATCGTCAATTTAAAATGAACTGATCAGTTAAGCAACAGCAAAAATTTGGTGTCCGTGCTTGTCTAGTCAAGTGAGATTAAAATATCATTTAGAGGCGCAAATCTAGTGGCGCAAGAGAAAATTAAAAAAAAAAAACACAAAAAATATATATAACGGCTCGTATAACTTGCTTAGTTTTCTTCTCGAAGAGATTAGACATGTATACATAAAATGGATGGGCTCTAATCTAATGTCGCGCAGTGTATTTGGCATCGGAAAATATTAACAAACTTGTTCTGCCTGGGGCTTAGGGGAACCTGGATACCAACTTTGATAATTCTAGCTTTTGCAACTTCTGAGATCCTTGCGCTCATACAGACGGACATATCGACTCGTCTTGTCACCCTGATCAATAATATTTATACTTTGTGGGGTCTGCCACGCCTCCTTCTATGTGCAACATACATTCTCACAAAACTAATACCCTTTGGGTACAGGCTATAAAAATGTGCACGTCTTGCAACATGCATCATAACTCTCTGCCATGAGTGCGCCTGCCTGTCCATGAGCGATGATATGATTTTTTTCCTTCTTTTTTACAACCTGAGCCTTCCATAGTCGTCATATGCCTACATCCAACACAACATGTTTCTTGTCTGGCAACACACATCCTGGCAGCCTTAGCCGAGGAAGGCAGGCCTGACTTGCAGTTTTGTTTTTTTTTCTTACTCTGCTGATTTTGTGTTTGCTTCTTCATCTTCTGTTTCAGCTTGTGCTTCCCTTGCAGTTTTCCCTTGCAGTATTTTCATTTTTTCGTTTTCGTTTTCGTTTTCCCTTTTTTGTGCTCGTTTGCATGTGTTGTGTTTTGCTGCTTTTGTTGTTCTCGTTGTTGTTGTTGTTGTTGTTGTTGTTGTTGTTGTTCTTGTTTCCTTCGACGCATTAGTTTGTCATTTGCTGTGCCGTTCAAATGTTCATTTCGGGCACGTTTTGCATCAAAGCTGCAGCGCTACTTTTTGTAGTTGTTGACAAAGTTGTTGCTGCTGCTGCTGCTGTTGCTGTTGCTGTTCCTCCTTCTGCTGTTTTCCATGCCCCTAGGCTAGGCTGAAAGCTGTCGATTCAATTTTTCTTTTTTTCACATTCGCTTTGTTTTGTTTTCGTGATTTTCGTTGAAGCTCTTTGCCGCTGCTTCGAATTAAATCAGGGTTTCCTTTAGCCTGCAATGTCCTTGGTGGCATAAGGTAAGCGGCAGGCGGACAAGCAGCCAATGCCCAAATCTTGACATTTTCTTCTTCAAGCTGCAAACTTGTAAGCCAAGTTAATTTTGGATTCTGCTCTCAATTTAAATTTCAATACTGCCCCTAATTGAGCGATAGAGCTGCGACAACTGTCTCTGCGATTGTGGCAACCGACAACACAAGTGCCAGTGCCAACGTCCTTGCAACAAAATGTGTCGCCTAATTAGTAAAGCTCTTTGCGCTCAAAGTGTTACATATCTTGCGGCGAAACCTTAGCTGCTGCTGCTGCTGCTGCTGCTGCCATACCCATCAAAGCTAAAGCTATGTATATAGTATGTACAAGTATACCATGCGTGTCATGCTTTAACCATTGTTCTTGTTTTGGTTGTTGCCACAAGTCGTGGCTGCACAGCTCAAAACTCAATCCGTTGAGCTGCTTCAAAAGATAAAAAGTGCAATAAAAAATAAAGGAAATACTTAGCTGCTTAAATGGGGAAAAGCAGTAAGGGTGTAAATAATGCGTCGGCTCTTCACACCAAAAGCCACGTATAGCGGCAAAAATGTGAACAAAAACTAGTTTTAAGAAGGCTTTAACGCAAAGTACTATCAATTGTACTATTGCATTTTTTTTTTCACAGATGAGGGTTAAAATAAAATCATACCATTGCGCCGTCAAATTAACGAACTAAGCTAGTAAATTCAATTTATTTCGCAACATAATCTTCTTCAAGAGCAGCACAGATTTTGCAACGAGCCTATTGTTGAATGCCTTTTGATAGCAGTTGTCCATTGTTTTCAAAGACAAACTTTTCATTCGATTGAAATCTCTTTTCACCAAGTCATTTCTTAGAACTTGGAATAGATAGGCCACAAGGGAACAAATTGGGAAAATAGGGTGATTTTGGATTCGTAGCGCAATTTTTCCATTTTACGAGTACTCCCTTGTGTGCAAGATTATCGTACTAAAAATAATTGTGAAGGGATGTACAAAAGAAAGTCTAGGAGATGGAGGCGTGGCACGGAAAATTTATATTTAATTAGCATGACGAGACGAATGGACATGTCCGTCCGTATGAACGCCGAGAATTTTTTAACTATTAGGGCTAAGACCACCACTCTTTGCGTATAGACTTGTCTGATCCATGCACAATACAAGTTTACTTTAAACCATACGTAGCCTCAATTTTTTTTATAGCTTTGAGTACAAAAATCAAACGATGGGTACGGAATGTTTTAGAGTCGGACTGATTGTTGGTACTATTTTATAACAATAAAAAAAAATTTCGATGTTTTTACAAAAATAGGAATTATCTTCACATTAAAGCAACTATGATATATCTATATATGTTGAATCACAATTGTTGATGCTTGCGACTAGAAAGACGCGTTTTTCGCACAGGTGACGGTTCAGGACTCTCTTCATAACTCGATCTAGTTCTCCTTAGAACGACATTTTCGTGTAGACCCTAAAGCCATTACACTCATATATTAGAGATAGAATTTACCAGATCATAGCTTTTTGGAACATTTTATTGAGTTGTATTTTATTTTTTGAGAGTTTGAGAATCCGTATACTTGTATACTTGTTTCAATTTGTCTTAATTGTAGGGTTGCAAATTATTTAACAAAATATTATCATAACTATTTGCAGTATAATTTTGTACGGCAAACGTGATTGTTCAGGAAACTTACAGCGCCTTATCGAACAAGAATTCGCCCAATTCGTGGTAGGTGCCGATCATCTTCTTGAGTGTGACTATATTGCCGGCTAGTTCACGTTGGTCGGTCAGCTGATCAGCCATATAGACGCCGCTTAGATAGTCCAGTAGATGGTAATGACTATGAGGCTTGCTCGTGCAAGTGGCTATTAGCTTCCATTCCTTAGGAATATCGGGCACATCCTGGGAGCAGTTGATGTCCCCGTATACTTGCTGCGCCATACCGACCCACAAAAAAATGCTCACAATTGATTTAGACATCATTGATAATCGCAACAAAATCTCCAGAGAAAAGCAATTAGACAAGTGAATTGTTTAAGGATTTTGCGAATATACTTAATTAATTTGCTGTACGCCGCTAGATTAATTTAAGCAAAATAATTGGCAAAGTGTAACGTTGTGGATTTTGAGTTCTATACGTTTTTGTTGTTGAAGTGTTTTTCTACACTCTGACATAGTAGCCAGAGCTATCCATGAATTATCATAAATATATATGTGCCTTGTTTTTAGCAGGTCATGGGAAAATAGTAAAATAATATAATAATAAACTTGCATTGGAGAGCATTTCCAAAATCCAGGCAGACAGACAAAGAAACAGACGGACGGACTGAGGTTTCTCAAAACGTTTTCTTTACAACGTCTGATATACAAGTATCGCCTATTCTTTCTTTGGATAAATTGGTTGATCGTTCTCAGTGTTCTATTGAGTTAAATTGGATGTATTTTGAATAAATATTAGCTTTGGAACATAATACCATGTTTATTTTATTCTAAATTTAAAATGTGATTTAATTTTGATTAAATTAATTTTTTGCTTACTTATCTGCCTGCCTATAAAACATATTATTTGTATGTACAATTCTTAATATATATACTTGCTTAAATGTTTGTGTATTTGGAAGGAATTTTTATTTTATGTAGAAATTCTTACATATGTACGTTTAACAAATTGTCGCTTCCTTGTCTGAACATATCTGCATACACTTTTGTAGCATTACATACAGAAATATTTATGTATACTTGTATACTATGCTAGAGAAAATGTGAACTAGCTTATGTTAATTGTTCATCCTGGCAGGTCTTACAGTTGATTAGCCTGGCAATGCTGAGACTTAACAGTTGCCTTCTCAATTGAAGAAGTTATGCTCTCTCACGTTTAGGTTAACAGGAAAAATGTGGAGAGAGCAAAACTGTGCTCAGTTAAATGAATGTTAATGAGAAACGGCGCGAAGCAGCGGACTGTTCTGTTGTGTAAAGAACTGTTCTGTTGTGCATTTAAAAAAGAATTATTTGTTAACGAAAAGTGATTTTCTTCTAACCTATATGCATAAATATTTGCAACAATTATAGGACACATTCGCTATGCCTTGTTGTTGTTGTTGCTGTTGCGGTAATGACGGCTTTGTTGCGGCAACTGTTCATTGCTGAACTTTGCTTATTACGACGCATTATACTTATACATGCATACATACTTACGTATAACAGGAGCAGCAACAACAACAATAACAACAACAATGGCAGCATAATAGCGGGCGATGTCATGCCATTTAGCTGCTTATGAATATGAATAATGTGATGACGATGTGGCGCGTGTGTTGTACGTTCGATGTTGTTGTTGTTGTTGTTGTTGTTTGGGGCGTCTGTGGTGTATGGGTGCGTGCGTGTGAAAATAAAAATTGATCATGCATGCATGCTCTACGACAATGACAATAATCCAAGTAACGATGGCAAGCAATTGTGCTGCTTCTGCTGCTGCTGCTGCCACCATTTGCCATGATAGCCAATAGCAGCAGTGGAGAGCCAACATTTAGCATTCGTTACCATTTAAAAGCTGCTCAGTCACGTTGGTTTAAGTGCCTCATCTACTTACTGTTCTGTCACCGTATTTATCGTATTTTTGATGAGATATCGCTGTAGCTATGTATACCGCACAGCACGTTCCATTATTTATTCCTTTGCTGGTGGCGAACGGTGCGTATACGCAACGTTGCAATACAGTGGACATTTGCGAAATGCTCACCATATGTTACATTAATGCATCGCGACGCTTGTCTGTCTCGTTCCACAAGTTTCGAACTTTGTACTACGTTGAAGGCTTAAACTAATTTACATTCTAAAATTTAAATCATAGTACCAAATTATATACTATACATAAATATTTATCATAATTGTCAGTAACCGTTCGTTAAGCTTCGTCTTGCAACTCGCTGATCCAATTGAGGCGCAACGACGTGGCCTTGAGTGTAGGTCCAAATCGAGGCAATGACCGTTTAATAAATAGTATTCTGAGTTAAAAGTGAGAGCTTATTCCATGCAGTTTTAAATTGGGTTATGGCCATGAGGTAGACGAAAATAGCAATAAAGTTTAGCCAATTTTTTTTAATGTTTGCCATTGAAATTCATGATAAATAGAAAACTGAGAATAATTCTTTGAAATGTGTGTCATTGAGCGACGTTCCTAAAATAGCCTCATTGTGTGTCATCACTAGATTAAATGTTAATTATAGGTAGATATAGAAATTGTTATTGCCACAAATACCTATTAATAGAATACAATGTGAAAGCTTTGGCTTTAAACAACTTAAATGAATAGTGATGCTGAAGATAATTGATAGGCGGACGAATTAGCCAAAGCACACCGATTTACAACTATACGAGTAAGTAAAATAGTGCAAAAATACTTCATTTAAAGAAGTCGCAGTTTGAGGGAAATATGTAGCTTCCGACCTAGCACATGCAGTCCACATACATACAAGTATGTATTTATTTGGAAGAGGAAATCTGCAGCTTTGGCAATTGTTGTCCGATTATGTGAAGTGCTTATTTTTTAATTGAATAAAGGAATATTTTAGACTTTAGTTACAACAATGTGTGCAAATACAAGTACATACGAGCATTGGTATCTGATATTCGAGCAGCTAGCACAGTAATGTCTCTTCTACTGCTTTTGCACTTAAAGGCTTAACTCTACGGGTGCTTACTGTATTCTGTGCACGACATAAAAGTATTACATGCAAAAATGCAATTTACTTGCGTAAATTTAATAAACCTGCCAATGTTGGTCGTTGCTCGCTCCTCACTTTGTGCCGCATCGGTGCGTCAGACCTCGTGCCTTACCTTTCGCCACCCCCCACCCCTGCTGGATTGCAGCACTCCATCCCACTTAAATGTTTTTGTTGTTTTTGTCTTGGATGTTATTATTAAATGCTGATGTCAGCAGGTTCAGTGTTGCTGCTCGAACTTATGTACTTACATACACATATATCTATATAAATGTCATCTTTTTCTAAAGACATATGTACAAGTATATATGTATGTTTCACAAATTCAAGTGTAAAGTAATCTCTGCGCTGAAAAACTTCTGCTTGCATTGCTGCTGCTGCCTCCAACAGCTGCTTCAAGAAAAACAAAAACAATTAAGATGTGCTGCTGCTGCCAGCCATAATTATTTGATGCAGATAATTGTGTAAAAATTGTAAAATAAGCAGTATCTTTAGTCCCACAAAATATATTAGTAGACAACATGGTAATTCAGAAAGAAATATATAGAAAACGAATATTTCCACAAGGGAAGCCATTTCGATCGATTCTGCATACAGCAGTGAGCAGAGTACAGCTTCGATTGTTGCTCTTTTACCCTTCAAGGGTACTTGCACTTCTCGCTCCAAGTTCTAGACCGATTCGAAGAACGGGGCTTGACAATAAAGTCGTTGTTCGAAATGAATTTTTGACTTAAAGCGGGACATTAACTTCATTAATTAACAGTACAAACAGTCGTTCCCCACCAAAAGTGTATTGTTTAGGGAGTAGCCGATTAAAACAATAACATTAATGTTTAATGGTTAAGTACAAAAGAATGGTTAAGTACCTAAGAACTAAGTTTATGTCAATTATTGGTCCACTCTTAGCGTACTTCCACGAATAATTTATGTCAAATTACACTCGAAAAAAATGTGTTTTAATAAATATAAATTGTGCACACTTCAATTGCAATTTGAATATTAAAGTAGTTAATTCGTAGGTGTTGACGTGGGTTCGAACCAAGCCGAAAAGTAAAAAAAATATCTTTGAAAATTGTTCAACTACTTTTGTTAAAAATATGTAATTATTACTCGTAATTAATAATGTAATTTGCCGTGCATATCCATTTAACTATTCTTTATTGGTGCCTTCTAGCAGCTCTCTTTATCTCTCTCTCTCTCTCTCATTACGCGTCGAGCATCGTCATTCACAATTATACTCTATTCTGAATAGTTTTGAATGATAATACTCGCAACTAAAGGAGGAAACCAGGGTGGTAGTTTCACTTACTGAAGTTGTTGCACCTTTATAAGTGAAAACTGATAAATGATAAAACGCGGTGAACTTCATTTTTATTGGAACATGTTGAAGTCTAGGTTCCAAAGAACCATTGGTTTTTTGAACATTACAGAAAGCCAGAAGTGAAATCAATATTAATATTAAGAGTTAGGATACCCTATTAAATAAACTTACTTGATACATACTTGACGACCATTCTTGTTAAAGCACTTCACACACAACCGCTGAAATTCTTGTCAATTGTTGTCTCTATTTGATATTGAAAAATATTCAAATAAAGAATTAAAAATATCAAAATGTAATATATTTCTAGTATATTTAAATCATCTACAGAAAACTTAAAATCAAAGTTTACAAAAATTTTAAAATTTACCATGAAGTATAGTGTATTTAAATATTTGTTATTTAATGAGGGTGCATATTTAAACAAAATTTTATTTATTTATGTAATGCTAGTTTAACACTAAAATCTTAAAACTAACAGAATTCGTTATAGTTGCAATGCCTTCTATGAACATGTTAGTGTTTTAAAGAAAAAGGAGGAGTGGGCTCGAATTTGAGGAAAGTGTTTGTGGCTTTTCAATATTTTAATATGAGTTTAGTAGTGTTGTGTATTGAGGGGTTTGTAATTAGGGTGATGGCGTTAATGTTTGGGAGAATAGATAATCTATATGGCAGAAGTGGGTTCATATTCTATTTTACAATTTATACTTTTTTTTAAATATTATTCATATTTAAATCAGTAATTAAACATGTGTTTAGTTAGCTCTACGTTGATTTGATTAAATACGGAATATGAAAAAAAGGTTTTTTTTATATTGTTTTTTTTTTTTTGTTTAGTGTACTGCTAATTGAAATGCCTTTTATGCCGCCTTATTGAAAACTTAATCTGCTAATGCCGAAACGTGCACTCTCTTAATGCAAACAAAACAATACTCGTACGCACGAGTATTTAGATCATGTTTCCAATGCTTGGATGCCCTTTTGTGATTAATTAATTAAACGACAAAAACGCAACTTCATTAATTGAAATAAATAGAAAAACCAAATAGTGACTGACTGGGCCGAGCAGACGTGAGAAGATGATGGTAATAATGACGATGTTGTCGACAGAAATGGCGAACAATGTTGACGACATTGTTGTTGTCGTTGTCGTTGTCGTAGTCTTCTTTGTCGCTGGCATTTCTCCCTTCAATCTAACAAATATTTCCAGGGCACATGTAGTATTAATATCTAATTAAGCTCGTCTTTATGTGCCATCCATACTCGACTCGAGTATGTGTGCAGAGTTCATAAAACCATTTGCGTGCGTGCGTGCGTGCGTGTGTGTGTGTGCGTGAGTGCGTGTAGGCTCAAACATAGGCTCAATTAAATCCGCAAGTGGCGCAGCAGCAGCAATAAGAACAACGGAACCAAGAACAAGAGCAATATTAACGGTAGGCAGCAGCATATGGCGAAAGAATCAGGCTCGTACTCAGAGGCTGCTATCCAGAAAAAAGCATAGGAAAATGAAAGGAAAGTTAAGCCAAGTGCCAAGCAGTAAAATAGGCAAGCGAGTTAACGAACTTACACATACCACCATGCTCATATATATACATACATACATACATATATACGGGCATATGTGTGCGTGTGTCTTTCTGTAAAGGATATTACAACTAAGCTATAACAGCACATCCATCCATTCAAGTCTACTTGAACATCGACCAAGTTCATTTCAACGCGACAAATTTTTATATATACCAGTAGATATGAAAGTAATCGATTTCTGGAAGCAAGTGTTATTTACAGACCAATCCACATGTAATATATATCCCTTCCTATGTCTACGATGCATATCTCCAACATACCGCTTGAACTCAATTATTTTACAATGTATGCGCAAAATTTCCAGTTTCTATTTTATGTACTCATGGTATTTTAAGTGTTTTTGAGTTGGATACACTGAAATAAGCTAGTGAATTGAAATTATGATCACTTTTCGCACCAATTTTGTGATTCGTGGAATGCAGGCAAATTAGGGGATTTCTAAATTTTTTCAATCTTAAAAGTACAACATAAAGTGCGATAAATGTTAAAAAAAAAGAATAATTTGTTTTTAAATTTTCATTTGCAGACATTTTTTAACCCCATAAACAACTTTAATGTAGGAATAAAACTATAAAACACATCGTTCTCTGTTTAAAAAATAAAATATAAAAAATCACAAAATTTCAAAAAAAAAAAAAAAAAAAACTATCTAATGGAAAAAACCGCATTGAAATCAGACAAAATGACATACGAAAGGATATGGATGTGATGGAAGAGAACAAGTTTATATAGTTATAGACTCGAAACCCTAGGTTTATACAAAGGGCTTGCGTGTAGTATATATGTAGAGCTCAACTGATATCTGAAGGCAGAGCATGGGCAGAGATTACATACGAGTACTCGTATATGGGAATCCCTTAGAGTTGATCCAACTCGACGACAATACAAGCTGACAAGTACAGGATTTATAAGCAAGGGGTAGCTTGTTGTTATCTACCCGTCTTGGCAAACCCTAATGGTTTTAGCCTTCGTAAAGTTCTGGCAGGAAGTAGTCCTTTGCGGTGCCTCAGTAGCCTGTCGTTATATCTGCTTGTGTGCCTTCCAATTTGCTCCTCCACGGTGAACAGGTTTAGTACCGAGGTATTTGCTCGAGTTGGCTGTTTGAGCACTTAGTTCTTAAAGTTGTCTTGTCGAACTAATAGTAATGTGATTTTTTTCGCAGTGGTGTGTTAATTAAAGTTTAATTAAAGTTCTTTATGAAAAACTTGGTACTGAACATTTTGAACCTACCCTTATTTCCGCCACAGACTCTCAACTAAAATACATTTTTTTTTGTACTAATCTTTCCTATATGAACCGAATTTGGTGAAACTTCAAATTTATACAAATTCCATAAAAGTCAAATGAAAGATAAATTCATTAACGAATAAGTAATCGCACTGAGAGTGCACCGGTCGGTCCAACGTCAGATATATACTCGTACAGACATATAGGAACTAAGATTTGGGACCATGATTAGAACATTCTCGTATGTGCGAGTATATCTCCTTTTATTTTCAGCTGTGCGCTTTTTCATTGTGCTTTACGCAATGCGGCTTATGGACTGCTTCTTTAACATAGAATTGATGCCTTTTTAATGCAGCCCATCCCGATATATACCCGTATATAAACATATGTGGTTTGACAGAAAATTCTTTTTGTGTGCAGATGCGTTTTGGATCGGATTCGATTTTTGTTGTGGGCTCTTGCTAGTCTGTTCACCTTTCAGCCTGCCTGCCTGCGTGTTGTTTACACTATTTCTATATCCGTTACTGGAAACAGTAACGGTACTTTGTTTAGTTATGTCGTTTTGTAACGCCCATAAGGAAGCATCGTAGACCACTTGTTATGCATTTATAGGATCAACCTGATGTAAAACAAGATAGAACGCTACAGTCGAGCAAGCCCGACAGTAAAATAGCCTGTACTCTCCACAAAAAAGAAAAATTAAAAAAAAAAATTTAAAAATAAATTAAATTATTAAAAAAAATTAATGAATTAATTAATTAAATTAAATTAGAATACATGTTTATGTTCAGTTTTAACAGCATACATTTACATCACGTACCTATGCGTGTTTATATGCGTGTATGCATGCAGCACAAACTTGAACCAAAGCAGCAACAACAACAACAGCTGCGGGCAGCGCTGCCGACAGAGGCAGCGCATGAGCAGCGATTTTACTTATGGCTATAACATTCTTCAGAATTGACCTATCATGATGAAATTTGGCACACGGACACATTAGTACATTAGTGGATGTACCTACCAAAATTGATTTCAAAATTCCGAGAATTACGGAAGTTATAAGAAAAAACACGAATTGCGGGGGAGTGGGGGGGTGCATCGAAAAAAAACTCAAACTCGTACTTTCTCGGTCTTAGGAGAATATGGAAACCAAGTTTGGTTATTCTAGCTCTTATACTTTCTGAGATCCTTGCGTTCATACGGACAGACGGACAGACAGACGGACAGACAGACGGACAGACAGACGGACAGACAGACGGACGGACGGACAAGGCTATATCGACTCGGCTTCTCATCCTGATCAAGAATATATTTACTTTGTGGGGTCTGCCACGCCTCCTTCTGTGTGTTACATACATGCGCACAAAACTAGTATAGCCTTTCACCCTTTGGGTACAGGCTATAAATATATAAAACGGAAACAGCAGGTTATACTTATATCTAGTTTGCGCCCCATGTCCATGGATATATAAAGTTTTTGTTGTAGGGTATATGACTTGGGCGCAGTGGAAGGTGACGTGTTAGCTCGTTTTTTCTTCGACTGTTCTCAATATTTGTGCCTTTTGTTGCTGTTGTTTTGCTGCGATTGTCATTTGTTTTGTTTGCTGCTGTTAAAGCAAAAAAAAAAAAAAAAAAAAAAAAAAAAAAAAAAAAAAAACAAAGCAAATCATAAAAAACTCAGACTGATTACAGTGCATTCGACTGAATCGGGGTTGGGCTTTTCAGGCAGGCTGGTCGTCGTGTTGATGGGGGGCGAAGGGAACAGCCGCAATGAGGAATTTACCGACAAAACCAACATTGTTGTTTTTGTTGACACCAATGGCCCATTTTGTTCTGCGAGGTATAGGTAAATTAATAAAACAAAATTTAAAATAATAAGAAATATATAGTTTCTTCTAATAAATATGCATTAACTGATGTGCCTTTTCAATAAATTTACATTGCATCGGGTTTTTGTCTATTCTTGGTTGTTCATTACGGACTCAAATCAAGGCAGCAACAATAATAGCAGCTGGCAAAGCATGGACAGAAATTGCATTTACTTGTACATGCCAAGAAATCCCTAAAAAAGTACTATGCGTACTATGATAGGAAGACTGCATTGGTAAAAACAAAGTAAACTTTTCCAACTTGGGCTAAGGAAATATGGAAACCAACCCTATGTAGATGGTATAGCAATGCAGGAGGTTTATTTCTGTACCATTATCTACTATAGCTGGTGTAGAATAAAAATATTTTCTTTTAAAAAGACATTCTTTTAGTGCGCTTCTTGAATACTTCTCCCAGGTGGATAAAGGGCTTATTAAATAAATATGATTATGTAACTGGTATAAAAAAGTGTGTCTGACTATATGTATTCTTCATCAGCTGATGCCCACCCTTAGTGAAGTCGACGAACAAAACTGATCCTCAAGCAGATCACAATTAAGTTCTGATTACGATTGGCCGCCATGGCGTATGAGGAATGTCAATATATTGAACCTCAAGCATTAAATGATAAATATAGCATATTAAGAATTTAATGAGCTGAAGTTATTTATTTGTTTCCAATTTTACAAATTTAAAGTTTCATGTGTGTACATATATTTGTACGTACCATATAGATATATTACGCATACGCCTCATTAGCTAATCCAGTAACACCATTTCTATGCGTAGTTCTTCAATGTACGAAGCTAAATGTTTTCGTAATAAAGCTCTCTGAACAAATGTAAATTATATTCATACATACAACAATTAAAGCAAAACAATAATTTTTTATTAACTACATAAATATACTGAAGACACATTTGGGTTGTTTTGTTGGTCCCAATCTATACTGACCCCTAAGAGAAGAATGTGACACCTATGTATGTACATATTTGAGAAAGTGTGTGTGTTGGGTTATGTTTGTAGAACAGGAGGTACTTACAGACATAATTATATGAAAATTTCCAATACCTTTCGTGCCCAAGACAAATAACATCAAGAAAAAAAATCAATGGAAAACATTACCAATGTCGCAATCTATACTATGTGTTTGTTCAAGTGCGTGAATAATGCTAATAATATACGAGATAAAAATGTAACAAACAAATAAAAGCAAAAAATAATAACAATAACAGCAACAGAGGCAAAATGCAAACGCACCCAACCAGCGCAGCAGCAGAGCCGCCAAGGTGAACGCGGATCAGCAGCAAGAGGAACAGCATGCAGTAGCAGAGCTGCAGCAGTAACAGCAGCAATAACAGTAACAGCAGCAGCAACAACTTGCCAAGATTGCGATCGTCACGTGAGAGCGAGAAGAGCGAGCATCTACTCAACAGCGACGTCAGCAGCGCGCATAAAGTTTGTCGATTGCTGCCAAGACGGTGACGTGCGCTGCGGCGGCAGAGTCAAAGGCAGAGGCTGAAGCTTAAACTGAGGCTTGTGCTGCGACGTGTGAAGCTCAAAACTCTGCGGGGGCAAACACAAAATACTGTACATAAAAATAATTGAATATGTATGCATATACATACTTACAAATGATATGAGTATGTAAAAATAAAAACCAAACAAAATGCAAGTTGCATTCGAGTTCGGGCTGCGAGACGTTTCAGACGCTGTTGATGTTGGCGGCGCGTGAATCACGAGAGCAACAACAACAACAGAATGCCCGTAGTGAACTGTATAAGCTAAGGCCAAACAAAAAAGCTAAAGTCAATAAATTATGCACTTAACTTGCATAACAGCATTGAAGAAAATACACAAAAAACCAACAAAAAGGATGTCTAATTATGCAAACGTAATTAATGCACCAGTTTTATACTTGATACAAATTAAAAATATCTATTATAAATGCATACATACATAAAAAGTTTCTAACTGCTGCATAAACTTTACAATTCAGCCAAATAAAGCGAATGTTGTTGTTAATCAATTAAATTGCTAACAATTACTAATGCAATAAAATGTAAACAAAAAACCAAGTGAAAACCAAGCGTCAAATTTTCCGACTTCACCTCCCCCTGAACAATGGCTTGATCTGTCACTGTGATTAACCTGCTTTTTTGTGATGTTGTTGTTGCATTTTTGTACATACAAGTATATACATATAGTACGTACATACATACATACATAAGTAAAGGAAAGTATTGTGCCTAAAAATAGAAAGTCAAACAAAATGTGCAGTCGCAAATGCTTTCGCATGCCCACCTTAGTCATTTGCGGTGTAGTGCTGACCATCGTCCTGGTCTGCATCACGGGCATCACGCTCACGAACAGCATCAACATATCGAACATTGTAAAGCTGCGCGAGAAAGTCGCCAGCGATTCAGCGGCAGCGAATGGTGGTGCTCAGGCGGCCCAAACTCGCGCCGCCCTCGTCGAGCAACAGTACTCGACATTGCAGCAACATCACATGTCACGCAGCGATTTCAACTACATATCGGGTGCCACTCATCCCAGGAACTTGCAACGTTTCAGCGTCGCAGGCCAGATCCCACAGCAGCAGGCGACGCCGTCGGCGACGCTGCAGCCACCGCCGCAGTCCAACAAAATTGTTATTGAAATCGGACTGCGAAATATAGCGGGAAGCAATGACAGCGGCGGTAGCCCTGTGCCTCCCATATCCAATGTGTTGCAGGCAGCGGCGGATGCTCTCATGGTGGAGGGCAATTTTGATTCCATATCGCTGCCAGCTGCGGCGCCTGCTCCTGCTCAGGCTCCTGCTCCTGCCCCTGCACCAGCAGCAGAAAATACACGTGCCGTGGAAAGTACAACAATAGCTAGCTCTGTGACAGCAGCAACAACAACAATGCGGATGCTTAATGACAATACACCGGCAGTATCAACAACAATAACAACGCCATTCCCTGAACCAGCCGTACTAGGCATTGCCGATCACAATCCCGCGGCCATTCAATTTGAACGACGCGCGCATGTCAAGCAGGTAAATAAAATAGTCAACAATAAAGCAACACAAATAACTGTTACTTTTTCACATTGCATTTCACAGTAGTCCGGTCAAACGCGAATGTTGCACACTGATTGACACTGAAGTTGCTTGCAATGGTTTATTTATTTAATTATTATTTATTGTCTGTCGCTCAAAATGAACGCCAATTAGAGCTGGCAAGCAATCAATAGGTGGCCCATTCGATACTTTAGATTG
This sequence comes from Scaptodrosophila lebanonensis, assembly GCF_003285725.1. Classification (NCBI taxonomy): domain Eukaryota; kingdom Metazoa; phylum Arthropoda; class Insecta; order Diptera; family Drosophilidae; genus Scaptodrosophila; species Scaptodrosophila lebanonensis. The sequence continues at coordinate 1,897,507 of NW_022060587.1, read as the reverse complement.
TCCATATTTGAAGTATCTATACTATAGGTAGCATCAGAATTTCGATGCTATATGTGCTCTATACCCGCAACCGAAACAACATTCGTGAAAAACAGACAAAATGAAGCCGAGAAAGTAGTTTTACAAGTACATTTTTCAAAAGGATTATTCCTGTTCTTACAGATTTCACACTTCGTTGAAGATTTTAAAGGATTATAAGCTGCATGATTTTTATTTATAGTACATTTATTATACAACTACAGCTTAGCGAAAATATTAAGTAAATGGTGCTGCCAATTAGAAACCAGAACTTTATTGTGCACGTGTTTTTTTTAACGATAAGAAGTCACCCCCAGAGCACCACATTATGTAAACAAATAAGCTACATACATACTATAGTACATACATTCATGTGTATATAAAATTGGGAATTTACAGCTCCATAGTGATTTCATAACAACGTCCCGTTCAAGCAATACATATTACCAGCCTCATTTGCATAGCCCTATTGTTTAGTTGACGTGCTAATTATAAACTGCAGTCAGTCGCTTGTTAAGAAAATACTATAATTATGATAATAATTAAGCCAAAATAAAAGCCCTCTCGACACTAATTGACAACTACCGCTTCAATATCTGTATCTGTTTAGCCCATAAATCACCACTGCGGGCATTCAGATTTTGTGGTTTCGTTCAATTTTGCGAATAAGGTGAGCCTGATTTACTAAATGTGGTAATTACGAGTTCTCATAACATGGCCAAGTTTATAAAATTTAATTTTTGTATGACGACACTTTCGTCCCTATATCAGATAGAGATGGACATATTAATTGTGATTTACAGTGGAAACTCTCTTGACCGGACACTCACTCTGCCAACTTTTGTCCACCTAAAGGGAGTGTCCGGTTAAGAGGATATTTAAACACTTAGTACACTGAACAAGTGTTCTAGAAAAAGTGTCCGCCTTAGAAGGGTGTACGTATAAAAGAAGTGTCCATTAAGAAAGTTTTCAAAAGGCATAATCAGCTTCGAACAAACAAGATAGAAAAAACAAGAGACCAGCCGAGTTGGATTTGTAATATTCTGATACAAGGGGTATATAGTATTTAGCTTGTATGTTACAAAAAAATGGAAGCATCTCCGATGCCATTAAGTATATATGCTAAAACAATTTGGTAAATACTGTCCACTTAAATTAATTCTCTACCTGTGATTCATATTGAATTCAAATTTAAATGTATGCACAGTAAAAACTCGGTTAACGGACATTTCTTTTCTGTGTACACTGCTCTTAGGCAGATACTTTTTTTAGAACTTAGAAAATAGGTTCAGACCAAACCGCATTGATTACCATTTTAAGCTTGAAGAAATTTTAATAAGGTGACCATAAGACCTAAAAAACTTGGATACCCATAAATAATGTCGACATTTTTTAAGTCACAGTAATTTTGTACAGCTATTTCTTTATAAACTTAATTTAATATTGCACTGATGCCTGAATCTTTATAGTGAATACACAACACACTTAAAATAAGCAAAACATGAGAAAAATATCCAAAATATTCAATATCCTCATAGGCAGACACTCTCCTTGTGCCGAAAAGAGAGGCTTAGCTGTACATACATATATACCGAGTGTGTATTTTAGGACCAATTCCGATTGACATATTGCGTAGATGATCGTAATATGATACTTATCAGAGATACATACATACTTAGTTATGTGATATTACTTACTTGTATTTTTATAAAATACACTCTTATTAGAAATACCGAGAGAACTTCTTCGCATTCGATAGGGCGTAATTGAATTTAAGGACATGTTTCCAAATCATTAAATGGTTGTGTGCGTAAGCGTGTTTAGCTCCATGTTGAAGTAATTTGTCTTCTGTTTTGTTTAGATAGGAAGTTGCATAAAAAATAAACATACACATATCTACAAAAACACAAAATCTCATTTGGTGCGCGGCTGTCGCTTGGACAGGCTGCGATTATCGGCTCTTCAGATGAGCAGACATGTCATTATGTACAAACACTCCGCGCCACTTGAATAGGGCATCCAAAAATTGAAAGCGGATTGATAAAATAACGGCATCTTTGTACAACTGTCGTTTTCTATCTCTATGATAAATTGCAAGATCTAGAAAAACTTTTATCCACTGGCAATAATTCCCAAAAGGCAAAATAGGTCAAGAAAAAGCCTTAACTGAGGTGGAAAAAGGACAAATGAAATCATGCAAGGTAGCTGGGATATCTATTACCAAAATATCTGAGGAAGTCCAAAGGAGCCGAAACGTTATATCTATAATTTTTGTATTTTTCGTAGAAATGAGACTGAATAAAATTAAAGAATAAGGAAATCGTCAAATTTTCACAACTATTTGACACTAAGCAGAGGTGGTGGTATCAAGGCGAGTCTTACAACTACGCCACGCGATATTTCAAATGCTAAGCATATTAATAACAAGTAAAAAAGCTAAAGTCGGGTGTCCCGACTTTGAAATACTCTGTACATTTGTGTACAATAATTATAGAAAATAAAAAAAATTAGGAAAAAAAAACAAAATGTGATCAATTTTACCTCTCTCGGTATTCGAACTCACGTAAAGGGTTTATAATTGCACATTTACATAGCAATTGCGTCTGTTTGAGTGTATGTATGCCTATGCGCATCTATTCGTGTCTGTGTAAGCATTTTCGCAGTCAACCAAACAGCAACATCAACAACAGCCGCGGGCAGCGCTTGAGCAGCGCTTGAGCAGCGTCGCAGCAGCAAATATATTTATGGCTATAACTTCTCGTTAAATCGGTCTATCATTTCCAAAATTTTAGTTCGGAATTCCAAGAATTACTGGAGTTACGATTTGCGGGGTAGAGGGGGGAGGGAGGGAAATTCCAAAATATACATTTTCTGCGTATTCACATAAGGCATCTGGGACTAAAATTTGGTGTTGCTAGGTCTTATAGTCTCTACATTTCATGTACAGAGTATAAAAACACAAAAAAATCAAAAAATAGCCGGACCAGCAGTACAGCAGAGTTTGAGGTGTGATGATGGTGTGGGGCGCAAATTACAAATTAGAAATTACAATTTTTATGAACCACAATGACTGCGTTGTCTTGCAATGGTATATATTTCTATACTTTCAAAACTTTCTTGGTCATCTGTCGTGGATTTATCCACATGATAATGCGCCAATATATGCAGCAAAGGTTGTGGGAGCTTTTATGGTGGACAACAATATTCAAGTATACTCGAACTAACCCAAGCTGTCGAATTAGCTTCGTGTGCATTCCTTCTAAACCAGGAAGGTGGCTCAATAAACTTAGAAACATTTGTTTTCAAAGCCATAAATTACCTCAAATTGTAGCAATGTTTGTGTAAAAAAATCTAAATATTCTAAAATGTTTTTCTTATTTTTTAAAGTTTTCTTAAAATTTATTTTGTAATTTTTTAAAGTTTTTTATAGTTTTTTTTTACTTTTTATTTTTTCATATTTATTGCCTATTTAAATGGTTAAAAATTCTGTGTACTGTTTATTTTTGTCTATATATGTATATATGTTCATTTTTAATATTTTAAATATATGTTTGTTTTTGAACTGCATACGTTTTTACGAAAAAAATATGAAGTCCCAAGCATGCTTGTTTTGAGAGCAGCTGGCGATAGAAAACAGATTAATGGGATGTCCTATTCAAGTGGCGAACAGTGTATGTACATACATAAATACGTGCAAATGTACATATACATACATACTATAGTACATATGTTTGCATGCTTATATTCTTATACTGTAGTTGGCATGTAGTACTTATGCATAAGCCCATAAACTGTCAGATATTTGCGGTCGTGCCTTTGATTACAATAATTAACATGATTATAAAAGCTGGAATAACATTTCAGAGCTGTCATGTTGGTTGGATGGGGGGAGGGCGGAGGTGTGGTAATAAATAGTGGCAACGCCAGCGGTGATGTCGACCACAAAATCTCGCGTAAATCGCAGTTTGCTACTCGTAAGAACTGCGGCATATGGCTATGGCATATGGTGAAGACATGTTCAGTTTTCCGCTCGCCTGACTGTCAGGGAACGTGCAAGTAATTTGACGTTCACTGCCAAAGTTCACGATGCAGTTCATTCAGTTCAGTTCGATTGTCGAATGTTGTGTGGCAATTGCATTTTTGCATATTTCATAAGACACACACACACATACACACACACACACACATCCTGAGTTTCGAAGGCGATTGGTTATCGTGGGGTGATGTGGAGCGGAGTTCACTTGACAAGCTAATAGAAAAAGTTGCACAGCAGGCAACGGTGAATGTGAGCGTTCTTGTTGTTTTTGTTGTTGTTGCTGCTGAATATTTAATGCTAAAAAGCTGAACATTGAATGCACGAGAACCGACAGTCGAGAATTTGTCAGGCAACCAGGCAAGCAGGCAGTCATTCAGGCAATTTGTCTGCCTGTCTGTCAAAAGCCAAAGCTAAGCCAATTAACTTTGCAAACTTATTCCGAGTGAAATTAATTACTTGAATTTAAATGTACTCGCACTCATATAGGACTGTGTGTGAGGAGGGCTTAGAGCTGCGGCTAGTGTTTACTTATTTATTTATTTTTCAATTTTTTGTAATTTGTTATGAATGTATGCATGTATGTATGTAAGTATGAAAATAGTTAGCAGCAGAACGTGCACGCTTTTATAAATTACAACGCAAATTATTGCACTTCCGCTTTTTGTATCTATAGTACCTGCACTCTACATAGCGACTGAACTAGTTTTCACGTCTGGCAGTTGTTGTTGCCATTTCATATGCATTTTGCATTAAAAAAAACTCTTCATAATACGTGCCCCAAAAAAATTAGCAGACCTGCCTAGTTTTGCAGGAAATGAAAACTAAACGTGAATACGGCGGCCTTTTTTTAAAAAAATAAAGTGTACAGTTTTTACAGTTGAGATTTTTAAAATTGATATATTGATATTTGCAACGAATTAAACAATTGCAATTTGTATTGTAACGAACATTTTACAGGACAATTCGAGAACATGTGGAAAAATGACAAAACAGTCAAATTGTCAACTTTTGAAAATTGCAGCCATTTTGTTTGTCGTTTTCTATGTATTTGTGTTGTTGTTGTTGCTAATATGACGTTATTCTTATTCCAAATGTTCCTGCACAGACACTATAACAAAATGTCATACTATACTTGTATGTATATCTGGCATTTATAACTGTCATGTAAAGGGTGGTCTTAAATTGCATTTCAATGTGTAATAGCATGACCAAAAAAATCACCGATTTTGATGAAACTTCAGATTAAAGTAAGATAAAATAACGTCGTCCATATACTTGTAAGTTGTGGTTGCTTTGTAAAAATTTAAATTTGAAAAGGCAGACATGGCCATTATTTATAGAACACGATTTCATTCATGTGGCCGTCGCGGATATCTTCGCAGTAGCGCATCCTGTTAACCCAGTTTTTCTAGGTGCCGTCGACGGTTTCTGGCTCTGCCGCACGACTAGCTTGCTTGATATTCTTCTTTAGGCCCTCAACCTGAATCGTTAACGGATTGTTCCTTCACGGCACCCGACAAAAAAATGAACTCGGCTCCGAGGTGGCCTATTGCCTGAAAGGATCGATTTTGGAATGACGCGCCATTCTGCTGCAACCACATATCGTCTTCCATCTCTGGTCACAAAATATCATGTAATATGAATGAATTATGACACTGCTCCAAAAACCGCACTAACCTGGCACTCTCTGAGGATACATGAGCTTCTCCAAAATAATAATGTGCTGGCTTTGCTAAGAAAATATGATTTCCAATAAGTTTGCACAAAAGGCGTACAGCGATTCAGATATGATAATAGATTTTCTGTCAAGTTTTCCACCAGGAAAGTCAAAATAACATATGATTTCGAAGAAAAAAAGCACTGTATGAAACACCCGGTATAAGTAACGTAAAATATTTGAAATTATATTCAAACGAACATTCTTAGTTTGTACAGAAACTGGAATTAATCTATTCCATTTCAATATTCTTCCTTTTTTTTGCGTACTATTTAATAATTTATATCTTTCAATAATTTGTTCATAAAAAGGTGTGACAAAGGCATTTAAATTGCGGCGCTTACACTGTCTTCTTTCTGTTCGTAGATTCTGAACTCAATAACTTCTCTGGCCATTTATGTTATGTTTTAAAAGCCTCATTTATCATAAACAAGCCAGAATGTTTAAGTATTTGGCTTTAGCCTCATTTGCATCTGTGCGTTTCGCAGCGAGGCGCGACTAGGCTCCATCATAGCCCAGCCGGTGAGGAAGAAGCCTAAAATACCGCCGCAAATGCCATAGTCTTTGGGTCATTATAATTTGGCCAAATGGCCAGTCCACAGCTTTCAAAAGTTTCTTAATAATAAATTGCTTAACTTTTAGGTAAACAAAGGCACATTAACTTTTTGCATATAAATACATACTTACATATCTACATAAAACGTAGCAACCAAATAAATGTTTTAACTCGGAACAAACATTTTTGCCACACTTTATTTTGCGAATGAACAAATAATTGTGCGCTCCCACTCACATGTGTTCAGTGAAAATTTCGTCCGCTTAACAGGATACTTAAATACTTAGTAAACTGAACGAATTTACTAGAAAAAGTGTCCGACTAAGAGGGGTGAGATTAAGAGATTTTTCACTAAATATTAATAAAATATAAATAATATGTACACCTATGTACATATTTTTATACCCTGTACCCAATGGATTATTACACGCAATTTCGTTGCTCTTTGAATTCGAGCTGCACTTACAATTCTGCTTGGAGCTCTATCATTGAATATGTACATAGGTGATCAAAAGTGTTTACACAACGGACATATTTTAGCATATTACATTAATTTGTTGTTGCTGTTGGAAGTTAGTTCCGAAGAAAAATGTTTTTGTCATAGTTTGATCTATCAAAGTCTATTTATCAAATCAAAGAACAAGCAAAAAGATAGTGGTTTATACGACGAAAATACACATAATTCTGTTTTTACACGGTTTTGATTTAGCACGGTTTGAAAATTAAAAATTGTTGATTGATCTATGTCTTTTTTTACACGGTTTTTTTTCACCACTTTTTCTGGAACCAATCCAGCGTGTAAAAACAGAATTAGATTCTAATATTCAAGAAATTACTTAGGAAAATAGTGAAAATAAAGGTATTATCAGTTGAAGTTCGATCTGAGATTTAAACCAAATATAAGAGTGATATTCCGAAATCAGACATGGTAAAGTCGTATAAAATTTCACGTAAAACGGTGTATAATTTTATTAAAAAAGGACAAACGAAACGATACAAAAATAAAATAAAATTTTAGCTTCTGATTGAAGTAAAAATAAACTCTGCCCATCTATCCATCTGTTGTCTGTGTGTTCATTTCGGCATTATTCAAAAGTTATGGAACGCTGGTTTGTGAAATGTATTATTCGAGTAGAAGAAAAAACTGTGTACACACATATAGTATAGTACGAGTACAAGGTATAATTAATAATTTTAACTCCCACTAATCACATCTATAAGTTATACATACACATTTCCATTGTAATGATGTGACATTTATCCTTCCTTTCGTTAAGGTAAGAATTTGAATTGGGGAACTTGGAGATTTCGTTTCAATAATGTTTTGAAAGTTTTTTAATTTCATATACGAGTTTTCTAACCGTTAATCCATTAACCTTCAATGGGCGCACTATCGTAAAAAACACTCGCACTTGTGGGTAGCTCTTTTTCTGTGGTACTTTTATTTCTGAACGCGTTTTGGGGTTTGTGAACACTTTATGGTGCGCTTTTAATTACGTTAAGTTGAGCGGGCGCTAGCCAAAGACTAACGTTTATTTTTGTTTATAACAAAACATTTAAGATTTCCTTCTACTACATTAATCCTGGGCATTGGTCGCTGTTTACGCTACTCCAGTTGGAGTTATTGCATCATGCACAGCGGGTGTTCTCTGCACCAGTGCCCGCGGATCAACGCACAGACCAGACGGTAAAAGCTAGCAAGCTGCAATTTGCACTCAAGTATCCTATCATAGTGTAGGTGCGCAATAAGAAGAGGTTTTTGGAAAATTCGAGCTCCAAATGGGGGTAAACGAACTCCACTCTTTGTTTGAAAAATAAAATTTTTTCATTAATTAATTAATTTCATTAATTTCATTTAATTACTCTTATTTGTATTGATTTTTGTAACTTTTCATTAAAAAGTAGAAGAAATAATTATGACAATGAATGACAACATACATACATACATATGTGTATGTATGTTATGCAACATGACATAAGTTGACCAAATACCTTTGCCAAATTGTACAGCATTAATTCTAGAAATTACCTGCCTTCATTATCACTATCATACTGCATACATATTTGGGAAATGAACTCTTTAGAAACTTTAGAGCGTGTCGGAAGATAAATATCATATAGTAAATAAACTTATAATTGTAAGCACAAATTCTGAGCCCAGTAAAGACGGGCCACACCTGTACTATATGACATTGCAGGCCTTAACTTATAGTATACTTTATAATATAAAGTTTATATTCTTATATTGTTGTGTCTTGCTCATTATTGAAAACGTTGTTGTAGCTGCATCTGTATTTAAACCAGGCAGCATTTAATGGATTATTTACACACACACCTTAAAACTCACTTGTGGTGTGTTCTGTAGATTTTAGCGCTGGATGCGTTTCCGTTTTCTTCTCACTTACGGTTTAAAAAAAAAAGAAGCCAAATTGAAATTGTTTTCCGTCGCTCTCGTCGTGTAATTATCGGGAAATGTGCTCCTTTGTCGTTTTCACAAAATGTGCCATAATTACAAAATATGAAATGCGAATGTAAGTGTGCATAAAATTTTCGTTGGCAGCTCCAATTATACTGTATTTCATGTACTCATACAGTATTTTTGTATGGATGTGCTGCCATTTCAACGTTTTTTCGGATAAATCTGTTATTTTCGCTTCAGCCTGAAAAAAATGTAAAACATCCCCTATCCGAAAATCAATCAATCTATCTAACATTTTTTTCAAATTTTTCAATTTCAATAATTTGGTTGTTAAATTTGGCATTAAATGTTTTGTTATGGCTAAAGTTGCAGGCCCGTTGTTGCATAAATATATTAAAAACAAAATAAACAAAAAATAATAATAATTTGGCACTGCTTTTATATATACTGATATGAAATTCATTCACAGATAGTATCGCGCTCATTTCTAGTAGCGTTCTAAAAGAAATTTCTAAACAAAAATTTCGTAATAGCTAGAATTTGAAGTTTGGTCGAATATACATATAGTATATATATCAGAGACAGCAAATAATGGTTGTTCTTTTTCACAAAATGTAAAATATATGTATATTCTTAATGATTTCAGTCCCTGATATACTACATGTATATCAATTGATTTTCAATACAAATCAAGTGCCGGGAAAACTTATTTCATTTAGATAATTAATTATTCACTATTTACTAGATTCGGATTCGTCGGCTCGGTGTATGCTGCAATATACTCGAATATGAACTGCCGGAAAAAACATTTCAAAATGACAGGCACAGATTCGTTATATGCCAATTAAGAAGACTAAAAATTAAGGTCATCAATTCCAACATTTATAAGAAAAACTAGTTGTTCTGTTTTTCTGCCGCTATTTCAATTTTTTATCCATTTTCCCCCATTTTTGTAATGATTCTTTGTCCTTATTTTGTAGCGAGAAGCTGCAACATTGATAGCATGTAGCCCCTGGCTGCTGGCGCTGTTGTTGATAAACGACTCAATTTTAGCTTGACGCTGTCATGCAACAACAACAAAAATAACAATTTGGGTAACAAACATGTCAACAAATGCATAAAAAGCATAACTCACTTAATCATGTAAAGCCACAACTCTCTCGCTCTCGCTCTCCCTCGTTCTGAACTCAGTCACTAACTATTTCCCTCTCTGTTTTTCTTTTTACAGGTGAGTGGCAATTTAGAGACATGTCAGTGAAGTGCTTTCGCCCCATGGCCATGTCCCCATGGTCTGTAAGTATTCTGTATTCCATATATATATATATGCACTGATGTGTATATATACTTAATTTTTTTTTTATTTGGGAAGGCCATGCTTTAAGTTGGGGGACTACTGTTGGCATGATAAGCCGCTTTCGAAACTTTGTTAAACACGAAAACTTGCTACCAAAATCAAATAACAAGCAGCATTTAGCAATATCATGGACCAAAGAAAAAACAATAATAACATGAACAAGAACAAACTAGAAAACAAGTCGGATAGTAAAATACCCTTTACCCCCCTAAAAAAAAAAACTTTCCCACGCCAGTTTGGGAACGTATTACTGGCATTGATTAGTTTTCATAACTTGGACGATATTTAAAATAGAAGTAGTGTTCATTTAGTTTATGTACGCATCTCCTAAATTATGGACGCTATTGACGGGAGCGAAGAAAATCACGAAAAGTGAAATACCAACTTTGGTCACAAATTGCTCAGCTGCTTCCAAAATACACGCGCTTAACTAGACGGAAGGACAGACAGACTCGTACAATCGTGCTCAGAATAATAAGAACAATACAAGTTAAAACTTTTTTGCTTCATAAAATTGTTTAAAATACTTTTTATTATATATACTTTTGTTTACTTGCTCAGCACAAATAATGAGAATTTGTTAAACGTTTGAATTGTTGTCCTTCTTTCGTTGTTATAGTAATAGAAAGAGGGAACAATAGCCCATTTCTACACTTTATAGTTTATTTACGTACACACGTTAACCAGTTCCTCATTTAATTTTGATAACTTCGACACACGTGGAGTTCAGGGAAGCTAATAACAGTGCGTTAAGTGGAGACTGGAATATTTTTCCCACATTTTTTTTTTCTGAGCATTACTTTTTTTTAAAGACCTATCCAAATCGATTGTGCAGTCCATAAATCTTCAGGGTAAGGTAACACGCGAGCTTTCAATATATTTCCAACGTAGTGATCAGGAGAAAAAAAATGGGACATTCACGAACTTAGTTTTGATTAGTGTTATTTCTATTTTTTCGAATACATAGCCTAGATCTATTTATCTCGTTATGCTGATTAGAAATATATGTACTTCATGAATTTGGATTGCCACAAACATAACGTACCGGTGCCCTCTTTATTAACTTTTTGAGTTCAGGGCATTAAATAAGAAGAAAGGGCGAAAGGTTCACGACATAGACGATAAGATGAAAGAGAAAGAAAAATAGAGAGAGAGAGTAGCGTAATACTTGTATGTAGAATATGGTTCCATGTATTGTAAAATATACATTTTGGCGGCTCAAGTTTGGTGAGGCGATCGTCCTTTTTACATTGTAGGCTTCATTGACAGTTTGACGAGAACAATAACCTTCAATTTGGTACAAAGAGGATATTGTCAACGCATTGCTTGTTGACACGGTTGGTGGGAAGGGACGACAGGACAAAGTTTAGCAGCACTCGCTGTATATGGGGAACTCGAAGGCCGTCTAACTATGATAGCAACTGCTACTGACTAATGCGAAATGTAACGCCTGAATGCTTTCAATTATTGTACCGAAACTTAACTACAACTAAAGCTGGACAGCTGTTTGGAAATGTCCTTGATATTGTGGGGCAAAATGGTAAAACTTTGCTGTAAATTTATGAGCGAAAACCGACAGTTGACAAAAAATTTAACAAGAAGGCGACGACGGCCACGAAACGTTGGCTCTCTGTGCTAAAAATTTCCACTGCACATTTCTGTGTGCTTGCGGTGTTGAGCATCTCTCACCAAACATCCCGCACACACCGAACACCATCATCGCGAACGCGCTATCTCTGCACAACTCGCCCCGCGATTGTTTTCGGGCCGAAAGTAATCATTGTTCAATACCGGAAACTATTCAATTTCCGCGTGACATGGAGCGTGCACAAAACCAGGCGTCTAGGCAGCGCAACATGGCCGACTGAGGGATGGGAGTGCGTTCAGGCTAAAGGCAAAGGCAGGCAACTCGCAACAGACAATCGGCACACAACAAGACGGGCTTCAGTTCACATTCACTCGGCATTCAACGAACCACCTGTCTCGCACTCGAACTCTCCTTACTGCCACCTCTGTCCCTTCTTGTGCTGCTCATGTATTTTATCATTGAACCGGCACTTGGGTAACCCAGTTGCCCATTTGTCTTGATTGAATTGAACTTAAGCGACAATACTTGAAAGAAAATTGCAATTGTGTCGCAGTATGCTTTAAAGCAGCAGCTGCATCTCCTCCACGAAGAGAATACAGGAGCAAAAAAAATGTATCGTCCTCTTCTTCATTACAAGCTAAAAGTAATATTTCACCACCAATGAGTAGCTTCCGTTTCTTAAATTCCTCTTCATTGCATTCAAGCGACTTGTACATTTGATTAATAATAATACTAAGCTGAAATAAATTGTGTGGGAACTAGCTGTTTATATGAAAGTAAATTCCCTTAACGCATTTTAGATAGCTCGTCCCTGATGAGGCTGCCAAGACCTATTGCCATACTATCGCAACATCTGCAACCATAAAGGAAATTAAATCAGGAACATGTGCTCCACAGATTAGTGCTAGAATTTTTAGTAAAAGTAATACAGGGTTAGAAGTCTGTAGCTGAGCCCAGTATAAATATTGTAGGTCTGTTGTTTGTAGTTCTATCAGTTCTAAGCTCTATCAGGAAAAAATATTTGAATGTAGACAGGAAGTTTTGATTTTTGCAAAAGGCAATACATAAAATGCATGTACGTGTATGTGTGTGTTTGGGACTTACTTAGACACTTTTTGTGTGGGCAACGTGGCGTATGTGTAATCTTGTATAGTAAGCGCAACTTTTTGGGATAGTGTGCAGGTTTTGTTATTGGTTTTTTTTTTTCATTTTTTCCCCTGCTTTTTTTTTCTGTTGACCAATTTAATCGCCTTCATAGAATCGTTAGGGAAGCCGCTTTTCAACGACTCTGGTTGAAACGGATCCCGAAAGCTGTTCATGCTACGTCGGAGCGTCTGGCATGCTTGGCGGATGTTTCTTTCGGCAGTAGCAGCAGCTACTGGCTCTGATGTTGATGTTGCTATTTCTATTGGTTTGCCGACAACGACGCAGCTTATATGAGTTTCGTTTGCTTACTTGGAGCACTGTTTATTTTGTAGCTGCCAGAGTCGACATTGCTACCAGCTTCAATTTGCTTTGCTGTTGTTGTTGTTGCTGCTGTTGCTGTTGCGAAGCTCAGGTAAAGGCGCAGTTGCAGCGACTATCAATGCATAGCAGAGAAGAGTGTTTGTGCACTCCGCCCTCCCCCCGCCACCCTCTTGCCTCCTGCCTCTTGCCTGCGCTAATGTTTAGTTTACAAAGGCACTTTGCACTTTCAACGCTGCCGCCTTTCGAGCTGCCAGTCTAAGTACGTTTTTATTTTGGATGACGTTGCAGCTCAAGGACGCACTTTGAAGCACTATCATTCTTCTTTTTATTTATTCTCCTTCTTTTTTCCCGCATATGGTGTGCTGTGCCTTTATAGTGAGTTAACTTTCTGCTTACTTTCGAGTACGTATATACGAGTATTTGTGTCTACACTATTCGTCAAGAAAAGGTGCAAACGTTTTTTAAAATTTCTAATAGCTGTTTGAAAAGTTATAGACCATGAAGATAATCAAATGCGATTATAGCTGAGCACTACTTATTAACTTTAAAAAATTAAAAATCAATCTATTTATTCTGATGCGTACGAGAGAAAAATTCAGTAAAATTCTGGATCGTTGAGATTTGCAAAAAAAATAAACTCCGTAAATCTCCAGACTATTTTCAGTCACTATAAAAAACTATAAATAACAGTCTCGTAATAAACATAAAGTTTCTTGATACAAAAATAAATTTTTACACCGATTGGATGAATATTTTGAGGAACTATTCAAAACTCTTTAAAATCAACGTTACTTACGATAGCTTCAAAACAAAAAATATGTCATACTATATTTGTTTATAGCGCATGTCGGTTATATAATGAGACTGTATAGGGTTTGTAATAAACTTGCTCTGCATATGGATGAAACAACTGTACATACCAAGTCGTGGTGATCAAATAGTTTTAAATATATATAACATGGGGAATGCCACGCCTTCTTCTGGTTGTTACATGCATTTGGGACTTTTTAGCATAAGATTTATTGTTTATTTATTTATTAATTCTTATAAATTAATGCACTAGTCACAAAAATTAAATTTACTTAGATATGAAAAGTGATTTGTTTAGCTTACTTAACCTATTTTTATTAGATACATTTTAAACATACTTAGGTATGTGGAGGACACCGATTTTTAGAGAGGGTGAGAAAGAAAAATGTTAATTTTTGCGCTACAAATAGATTTATAGTATAGCCAGACAGGCCAATAATTTGCAACAGTTTGCCAAATTTAACAAACTCGTCCTACTTTGCAAAGCATGCTTGTACATAGAATAACATAAATTTGTGTGCAAACTATTTGCATGTCTGTCCGTCACTCAAAAGAGTAATATAATTTGATAACCATTTGTTTTAAACTCTTAAGCTTTGGGCATGGTTTCTAATGTAGAGATATTTTGAATGAATCGAAAAGATGCGACACGAAGTTGAAGTTAAATAACACATTTTACCCACTGACTTGTGCTATAGTGTAGGTTTTTATGTGTGCCTGCTAGTGTGAGTGTGCCCGAGTGTATTATGTACTTGAGAGCTTGCTTTTGTCCTTGTTTGTATTGTTATTTTTGTCATCATCGTTGCTGCTGCTTTCACTCTTGTTGCTGTTGTTGCGCATGTTATCCCGGCTGCTGATGGTCTGGAAAGTAAATATCAGTCTACCATTGATAACAAGCTTTCGGCCCATCGGATTCGCTTCCACCTCCTCTCTGCATCGCTTATCTAGCTATGGGCACTTACGGGTAGTTAGGGATAGATACTCACCTGTAGAAATCCCGTACCTGTTACGCTTCGTTAACTATTCCATGCCAAAAATAAGCTGTTGGCCATCAATCAATTGTTCCTATTCAATTATTTATTATGGCTGCTGCTATGTTTTCACTATTTCCTTTCTGTATCCTAGTTATACCCTGTACCCGTAGGGTATGGTCGCATATAACCCAGTGTCGGAAGTTTGTTTGGGTACAGGGTATTGCACTGTCGGGCCTGCTCGACTGCACGCATGTCTCTTGTTGTTCAATGGCTTTGTGACGACTTCAGATGCACAGAAGTCGTTAATTGTAGCACAAGATAGTCCAAGAAATGCAAATAAGAATCGCCTTTTAAGTTGCTGGCTTAAGGACTGCCCTCAATGGTAGTGAAAAGCGTAGCTTAATGCCTAACCAAGTGTTTTTTTTTTATTTTTAAGTAAAATATTTCGCATTTCCAGAAAACCTATTCCTAGTACCAAATTACTTTTCTGGGTCCCAGAAGCTGGCGCAGTTTATTGCCATTATATGTGCATTGAGTTTTCGGTGATAAATACTTTTGCGTACCCAGAAGCACTTCAAATATTGGCAAGTCTACTTTGAGGTCTTTATAAGTGATAAAAAGCCCTTCAGGAAATGATGAGAGAAGTCGCTGAGCATGCCAGCATATCTGTTGATATGCACTTTTTCGAATGTTTGGAGCATGAGGAGCTGTTTAATGACGTCAACAACGATCCAGATTTGCTCAATAGGGTCGATATGACGTCGAATCCAAAGGGGCCAGAAAATAAAGTTTGGTTTAATGTGAAGGTTGTGCTTACCTTTTACTTCATTAACATGGCCGTGGTGCGTCGTAACTTCTTGCCACAAGGTCGTACAGCCATTGGGAATTATTGTCAGTTCACACGTCAGTGCCTAGTCGTGAACTTTTGGGCAAAAGAAAAAACCGTAACCATGCCTCAGCTGCAGTATTAACCGCACCTGACCCCCTGTGACTCTTTCGGGTATCAAAAATACCAAAAATAACAACAACAAAAAACTTCAACGTGCGGATGTTTGCCTCGATTGAACAAATAAAGATGCTTAGATGTTTGGAAGAAGCGATGGCAGAAGTGCATTATACTAAAACTTCACTTTGGAATGCACAAAATAGATAGAGAAATAAAGTCGCTGTTTTAAAACAAACCTCGTGTGTATAAATGCATGATTGTAAAATTCAGGCCAAGCACTAAAACAAAAGGCACATTGGGGTCCTTCAAATGCGTATCAACTGACAAACGATTTTAGGTCAACTTTTGGAACTGAACAGCATACGAGTATAAATGCACAGACTTGAATAGTAGCTATATGTCAATCTCAATTTAAAATGCACAAATATATTGTAAATTAGTATATTTGAAGATATCAATCAGCCTGCTTGCGTTATTGCAATTCATAATGTGCAGAATTCTCAAAATTCTTGCGATTGATAAAACGAAAACCAAGCCGAATACACATGTAGATGTATCACGTTGTCTGCAGAGAAAACAAATAAAATTAATTTGAACTTATACGCTTAAGTATAAAACAAAAACTAGTATAGCCTTTCGCCCTTTGGGTACAGGCTATAATAATATTACAAGAGCAGTCCGAAATTTTTCCAGCAATAGATTATTAAGCCGAACTCAGTGCAATAGAAAAAGTTGAATATTGTGCGGTCATAAGATATTTGTTTTCGAAACCAGTACGTCTACCCAAATAAAACAAAAAAAAAAAATAATAAAAAAAAAGAAAAACGAGAGACACTATCTTTGGGGACTCTTTGCCATCATTTGAGACTGTTAAGATCCGGGCAGCTGGACTGAACTTGGACATACGAGTTTACATACTATATATCAGTAGCTGTCAAAATCCATGAATTACGCTTTGAACTGCTTAAACGCCCTCCTTACTCGGCATACCAAGTGGCTTCTTTTTATTCCCTAAACGCTAAGTTGCGCTTGGGAGACACAATTTGTTATCAAATGGGGAGGCTAAACATGGTTTTAAAGAACCATTATGAAGAGCAGCATAGCAAATACTTTTTGGCGATGTTGAAGAGGTGGGAGCATCGCTGGGGGTGTATGTTGCAAAATAATAATAATAATATTATTTTTCTTGTATCATTGTCATTTTGGGGTCACTTCACCTCGTTCACTCAATTATTCAGTCTAAAATTTATTTGTTGTATCTTAAAGAGTTGAACACACAAATTTTTGTTGTACAAATTATAAGGAATCTTTTTAGTTCGAATTTAATTTACAAACTATATGTAAGATCTGAAATGTGTTGACAGATGTTGAATGAATTCATAACTCGTCTATAGCTTTTGATTAGATGGCATATAGATAGTTGGATTATAGATTATAAAATAAGTTGGAGACATTTATGCTCTACGTATTGTGGGCATTGGTCTACTCAACTAGTTATTGATGAATAGATTTATGGGCTTGGTGATAATATACTATTATAATATACTGTTCAAATGAATTTTTTATCTTTCCATCGTCTTTACTCGTCTTACGGTTTCAGCTCTGTACAAGTATACACGACTCCTCTTGTCTGCCGACTCTGCTATCCTTCTCGTGTGTATCGATGTTCGTTGTTTACTTCTTTGCAGGACTTTGGCAGGCTGGCTGTGCATCGAACATCGTGCTATAGGGGACTCCATTTGTTAAATATACTATATATACGAGTTTATTATTGGATTTTTCTTCTATATTTCAATACTGGTTTCATTGAAATCACAATCGAATCTAAACACACATCAAAATCTTGTGTATTTCTTATGATCAGGTGCAATAGGCCTAGATCCCTCGTTGGACTGTACCTGAAAGAATTAGTGCCCCATGTTCCACATGTAGGGCAGAAAAGGCTTCTGGGTAGACCACATGCTTAGCTCCTAACCAGCTTAACATCAGTGGACGCTCGCAGGGCATTCCTGAGCCAAGCAGCTTTGAAGTATTTGCATGGAAACTGAAATGAAATTGCAAAATATTTTCTGCTCCTGCAGTTTGCCTTGCGACGGTCTCTAATTGTGCTTTGGCCGGTTGTGGGGCAGGCAATAGGGCCGGTATGAACGATGTAGGCGTAAATGAAAAGACGCCTCCGGTGGAACAATAACACATAAATACACAAACAGACACACATACTAAAAGCATACTTGGGCCACTTTCGTCTCGTTTAGTTTCGTCCTGCGGTCTTATTTGTTAGCTAGGGCATCCGACAGTGCTGGCTGTATTGTGTTTAGAAAAGGAAATTGCTACCGATAAGAAAATGTTTTATTGCCAATGCATGCCCGCATTGAGCCCCGTACTTCATTTCCTCCACACCACTGGCTGGGCAAAGTGGAAATAGACAAATAAGAAGGGACGAGTTCCAGGTCCGGTTAAGTCTGAAACTTTACCAAAATGGCCAAAATACTATAATGTTCAACACATACGTACACACTACACTGACATTCCTTTGGCAACAATAACGATAGCTGTAGCCTTTGAAAAAAACAAAAACACTTACCTTGGTAGAACCTGGATAGCCAGTTTGGAGATTGTAGCTCCTATACTTTTCGAGATCCTTGCGTTCATACAGACGGACGCGCTTGGCTATATCGACTCGTCTCGACATACTTATCAGTAATAAGAGCGTTCTTTCTTCAGGACCCTGTCGGTTCAGGGTACAACCAGAACTGAATTGGAAGAGTGTAATTTTAACTCAAATAAATCATTGATTTTCCATTATATTTGTTCAGCTCATTAAATCGTGCGTCCTCCACTCCTGCGGGCTCCCTTCTTATTTATGTGTTCTGTTTTATGTTTTCATAAATTAATTGTGCAATTTGCTGCTGCTTACATTTTTGTGGCACATGGCCTGGGCAAGTGGCCGGGTTTCTGTTGAATTAATGCTTGACTTGGTCCTGCAGTGGAAGTCAAGTCGGAGCATGCTTCAGTCATGCTGCACTAAATGTGCAATCCAACAAGAGTCGAGTACAATATACGTGAAAGTTCGCCAATATTATGCTTTGAATCCGAGCAATTTGTTGTTGTTGTTGTAAAGGGGTAGGGATGTGGTAACACCGTGGGATAACCGAACCATTGAGAGCTGGCCTGTTTCTGATACGACTGGTATGCCATTTTAATTGCAGGCAGCTGAAGTTGTGTAATTATAGACTTGACTTGGGGATACCTTCAGCAAAAGCTTCACTTGCGCAAGCGGTTGAATTAATCTACATACTAACTCTCAAATTTCGGGGAATCAACGTCTAATAGAATCGGTCTATAATTTGTGAATAAACCTAAAAAGAATTATACAATTTCTACTCCTTATTTAAGAGAGTTTTGTGCTTCCCAAATTTCATTAAAAAATAGATGTATGTACTTCCAAAGTGGATAGGAACTTTCTTTAACATTGCATACTTTTTTACAAAAATGTTAAAGCTGGGAGAATAGTTTTCTCTTGTTTTTATACTTTGTACTGGAAAGTAGAGTCGCAAAATTATCAGGGGCCTGGCGTAGCTCAACGAGCTAACAGGAATCATATAATGCGAGTTCGTTTCCTGAGTATAGCTCGGTTCGAATCACATATTACTCAAAATTCTGCAAGAGTGGTTTCAAACCTAATAAATGTCAATCTGTCGTGTTCTCGCCTTATCTGCAGGCCGATTCCGCAGCAAAAAAAAATAATAATAATATTAATCAATATCAACTGCATCGACCTTTTTCGATTTTTTTCTCTGCGATTTAAAAGAAACAACCATTAAAGTTAACAAAGCTCACGTTTGTTGCCACCTTATCAACGTCACTTTCAGGTAATGTGCTAATTCAAGTGGAATTTGACCTTAAACGATTAATCGATTCACAAAACACAAATTGAGCATATAACTGGCTGCAGATACTATTTTCTATCATTTAATTTAATTTAATTTAATTTTTTGTTAGGCCTACAGAACTCGATTAGTAATACAAATATATATATATTCTGAATAAATACAAAGTAAAATGAATAATTTCACTGCACTGTACATACATTTTGAATATTTTTGAATAAATGTTGGATTTAGACGCTGTCCTGCCATAAAGGCGAATAGAAATTTGTGGTTTTAACTTGTCAATAGCACTCGAGATACTTGTCAATGTTTCTGCGGTAGCCCAGCTAACAGAAACGCACACACACATACACACATACACACACACACACACACACACATACACACACATACACACACACATATACACACACACACACACACTACACATAGATACATTCAACTGCCCAAAATTGATTCGTATCCCGCAGTCAGACTTCAAAGTCTGAATAATGAAATGAAAGCCCAAAAATTGGCTGCTCTCTGCTTCTGCTTTTCTCACTTTTTGGGTCTCTCTGCCACCAACTGAGCATTCGATTTGCAAATAAAAAACTGCAGCTGAGTTTGCCTTGTTGTTGTACATTCGCGAACTAAACTTTACAAAATAAATAAATTCAAAAAAAAGAACGCATTACACACTACATTTGCGGTTATCGGGGGTCAAGCGCTTATTCTTTCCACATCGTAACTACAACAACAACAACAACAGCAACGACGACGAGTTGGCTAAAAAGTCATTGTCATAGACACTTGGAGCCATAATGTAGCCATCATAAAAATGTCTTTTTCATAAAAATGTGATGAGAGATGTGCTCAACAAAAAAGTGGAAACAAGCAAGCAACCATTTTGACTGATTTGGCGAGCGCACAGTGGTCCAGCATCCAAACAAAACAACAATCCCAACTACTCTACTTTACCCCTTGTATCTTCCTTTGTTTAATGTTTGCGCATAAAGGAGAAGAGAAAGAAGCCATTTGAGGACGTAGTACTTAGTTTAAAAATTGTTTTATTTTAATAAAAAAAATTTTTTAACAAGACTTAGTTGTAACTAACAAGAGACAACGCTACAGTCGAGCAAGCCCGTTGCGTATATGCGCCCATAGCAGGACCAAAAAGAAGAAGAAGAGGAATCCAAAAAAAGAAAACTTGTGTTGCCTGGATATTAGAGGAGTCTACATACCAAGTTTGGTGAATGTGGGTTAAAGCGTCTCCGCAATCCAGGCGTTCATCCAGACGGAAGGACGTGTCTAGCTCGATTTCTCTAAATAATAATAATAAGAATAAATATACTTTATGGGTACGGAGATGCCTCCTTCTGCCTGTTACATACTTATATACTCTTTTTTTGCGCCCCACGGGTACAGGGTAAAGTAATAAGGTAAAAATTAAAGTAATGAGGACAGATAAACGCTTTTAATTTTTGAATCGAACTAGAAGATCCGAACTTTACGTTAGTTATTGAATACTTGTATCAGTAGTAGGCGTAGGAGCGCATAAAAAAAACACATACTTGTACTTGGATCTAGAATTGGGAACGCGAAGAATGGTGATTGTAGCTCTCATATGTTCCGAGATCCTTGCGTACATACAGACAAACATGGGGCTATACTTGTATCACTCGACTCATCATTTACTTGCCTGTTGGAAAGTTAAAGAGTTCTGTCCGATGGAAAACGATTCTTGACCACTGTGCCACTATGGTCGTGGCCAACATTTTTGTGTATGCATGTTTGTGTGTGTGTGTGTGTGTGTGTGTGTGTGGCCACCATGCTGCTGCATCAGCTAGTTAAGTGGGCTTTTGGATCTTGCCATTGTTAGCTGTATTTCGGAATAATTTGTGCTGTAGCTATAGTTGTGTATCTGTATCTGTGCGTGTTAGAGCAGTGCGCGTGACAAAAAATACCTCATCACGTACTCGTATATGTATTTAAGAAAACTGTTTGATATGTCTTTTTTAAATCATCTACGTTTGTTATAAGTGGTGCCAGGATGTTCTTGCGGAATTCTATTTGTTGATGAACGCCTGCAACATATCTTATAGTTTCCTTCTTTCTATGCAACACAATGTTTATACGCATTTTTTTTATATTCCTATTCATTAACCATGTTTATGTCTACTAATTAGTGTGTACGCCCATTAAAATATTTGTGACCACTGCGACGGTATTTCTAATAATTGTGAAACTATCGTTTAGTATTAAAGTTACAACAGTTCAGCACACACGCGTTTTTGTTACTACAGTCCACTACTCGTGCGGGGGTTTGTGTCAAAACACTATTATTTGACCAAACCCAGACATTTTTCAGTTCCTTTTTCGGTTAAAGCTTTAACATTTCCTTTCCTTTTCCTTTTAAAGTGCTTGCATAACCCCGCTGCATATACATAAGGAAACTCTATAAACAATATGTTATCGAATATGTAAAAATTCTACATTTTATTGCGTACTTGTATTTTCAACTATATTTTTGCCATACATTAATTCATTTAATTCCGATTTTTTAATACCCCAGACCCAGACCCAGACTGCCACTGAAATGTAATCTAAAATTGAGGTATCAATCATTCCTGTTTCGTATTTTGTAAAAACTAAAGATTTTGGTGATTTATGCAGTGATAGTTTAATTGACATAAATGTCAAAAGTTAGTCACCCCGCTTGCTTCTGTAAACCTATTGTCTGCAAACGATTCAGCCATATCCGTCTGTCTGGATGGACGTCTTGATTTCGGAAACGGCTAACCCCACATTGTCCAAGCTTGGGTTGTGAACTCGACGTATCCCCAGGGAACACGAGTTTATTTAATTTTAATGTTTTATTGCACTACCTCTCCCCCCGCTACAGAATTTCTTCAACACTGTCTGCTTATGCACATGTAATTTATTTATAATTCTACTTTTGTTTCAAACTTCATTCAAATCGATTGGTTCCAAGAAAAGTTATTCGCGAAACGATTTCACACCAGGAGGGGGCTCGCTCTTCTTCATCTTCAGTTTGCTTCTGCGTCGGAAGTTTGTTTCGGTGCAGGGTATTTCGCTGTCGGGCTTGCTCGACTGCAGCATTTTCTTTTGTTTTATATAGGTTTTGTAAAATTTCGAAACCTTGTGTAGCTTTGGGGCTTTTGTGAAGCTGGGATTTCGGCACTTCGTGTGATTTGGTTTTAAACTTTCACGGATGCGACCGTATTACGCAGTCACGCACAGCTCTAGTGTTCGAGAATGTGTGTGTGTGTGTTGTGTGTTTGGGCCAAGTTTTTGGCTGGCAAGTTTTTGCATTCATATTTGTACTTGAAGCCAACAGCTGCTGTCGCTTCATTTTCCTCTTCTCTGTGGGGAGACATTTAAAACTTTGCGTCAGGACATTGAAGGATAATCATCAGCGAAACAGCAGCAGTGCCAACAACAACAACAAGAGGGCATATTGAGTTGCTTGGCTTTTTGTTTTTGGATTTTTGCTGCTGTTATTGTTGTTGTTTCTTTTGCTTGGGTGATAACTTCACAAAATACTCAAGTGTTTTGTTTGGTTTTGTGGCTTTTTGGGTTTTAAGTATAATATGAAGACCGGCAGTAGCAACAGCAACAACAAATATCAATGGATGCCCGCATACCACTTGGCTTCGGTTTTGATCTCAGACGCAGGACACAGGACATAGGACTCACAAAACGACAACGCAAATATTTGTTAAAGACTTCAAAATGCCCACATCGTTTGACACACACGCACACGCACACACACATGTGTACATATACACATACACACATGTATATATAGTGTATATTATTTATGTATGTATGTACATATTTATAAACCGTGCATGCCATTCCAGTCCCACATTATTTGTATCGTATTATGTGAGACTTTGTATGTTTAATTTTTAGTTTATGTTGCATAATTTTATGCTGCCCCTAGGGGTCCACTACCAGCAACAAGAAAAGGGTCCGGTCCGGCCCGGTCTAGTCCGGTTCAGTCACAAATACCCATTGAGAAATTTTGTGCTGACATCAATGCTGAAAGTGCTTACGACAGTCCTTATCTTCTAGACCCTTTTTATCAATTGACCAAAGATGCTAGCAAGAAGGCAGGCAAGGACGACAGAAATGGCGCCAAATCAATGAATTTGGTTCGGGTTAAGGTCTCCTGCTCAATGACTTGATTGACGGACACCCAGACAGACGCACAAACACACACACACACGAGCACAACATCACATATGGAGACAGACAGACAGACACGTATTGAGACCCAGAGGCAGTGACACTTCATTAGCCACAAAACATTTGACATCTCCACACGTCGGGGAGACCCCAAAAATTGTCTCTTATGATGTTATTAATATCCTTAGTACGCACATAATACTTAAATTTGGCTAACATAGAATTACTACAGCAATAACTTTGTGTGTTTTTGTTTATTGGCTTACTGGGTTTCTGATTGTCCATAAAAGTAGGCAAAAGCCTAAGAGTTCATTTCAACTTTTACTCATATTTAAGCCTTCAATAAAGTCTCTCACTTATATCAACGAGGTCTATTCAAAATAGGGCAAAGCTTCAATATACAGTAATCTACCTTGTGCGTAATTCTTGCAATTCGGCCGCGACAATTAAAGATGAAGGTTTCTCCTTTAATCAAATCCTATTAAATCTATTCACCAACTCACTGTAGTACTTCCCTGTGATTTGTTTTCCTTTGCAGAAAGTCCATGGGCATAATTTCTGTGGAATCCAAATAAAATCATGGTCACAGCCGGTCCGGCTGATGCAACTGTATTTGTCTTATTTGGAGCAGATTCCTGCGTCTCCTTCACATTTTCTTCCTTCATCCAAAAATAAAACTCGAATAAATGTTGCTCATTTTATTCCATTTTGTTGGTTCCATTTTGTTTTCAAGTGGTATCTGAAAACAGCAAAATCCTGTTCTTATTGATCAATCATCGTTCGTGTACATAGATAGCATATAAAATCATAAACGGAGCATTTTAAAACGTTTTCACTTGATAAGAAGTCTTGGAAAACCAGTGGTTGACGGAATAAAAAGTGCAATTAATAAACAACCGCAAAATGAAAATATCAGATTTTTTTAATAAGACTTTCAAAACGTTTTTTTTTTTGTTGCCCTTTAAATTTTTTTTTTTTTTGATGTTTGATGTTTGGGACTCCAACTCACAATATTTCTAACATTAACTTTGTGTCTAAAATTTGTAAACATTGCAAACATACTTGTATACTTCTTAAATACTCCCATCGCACTGCTTTCTTCAGTTTTTCAAATGAATTCGAATCGAAACAATCACACAACCCAGTTCGTATGAATTACATTATAATTGTAATTGAATTATAATTGAATGGATTTCCACGAGATTGGCGTTCTATACATTCCACAATAGTAATTCTAAATTGTTGAATAATCAGTTTATAGTACATTGAAATCTGAATACAAATTCTCAATAGCTTTCGATTATAAGTTCAAAATAAGAGAGAAATCTACATTCGAGCAAGCCCGACGAATTTGTGGGAGTAGTACAAGTGTTTCTGTAAATTTTTTTTTTTTTAATTAACCGATTTGGATGAAATTTACAGCAATGGGCAGTGTTGACGAAACTCTATACCGCGGGAAGGGGCGTGAAATCAAACAAATAAAATAAACTTATGTTGCCTGGGGATAACAAGAGTCTGCATACCAAGTGTGCAGGAAGGGGGCGTCGTAGCAAAAATTCAAAATGGTGATGTTGAAAAAAGAGCGTCGTTCACTTCATTTGTAATACTTCTTGTGTTATTTACAATTACGTTTCGACTGAATTACAGATTTTTCTTATGGTTAGTTTAACGGGGAGAGAGACGCTGCCGACGCAGGCAGCACTCTGTTAGCTAACAGCTGCAAGCGACGGCCGCTGCTAACAGCTCCGGCTGTAGCTGCAGCAGAAGCTAACAGCTGTTAGCTAACAGAGTGCACCAAACACCAAGTTTGGTCCATGTGGGCTCAGCTGTCTTCGAAATCTTGGCGTTCAGACAGACAGATGGATTCGTCTCGCCGTGCTGGTTAAAAGTATACATATACAGTGAAAACTCTCCTGGCCGGACACTCACCGTCGCACTATGGTTTTTTGACCGTTTTTTTTTTTGGCAGAAAGTCCAAAATAAAATTTTGTCCAAATATAAAAAATTTCATTTTTATTTTATTATTAATTGTTTAATTAAGCGAAAATTAAATTAATTTCTGCTGAGATGGCAACACTATTTTCTTGGCGCGCATTCAAAGTTACCTGATTGTGTGAAACACATGTGTTTGTGATTTTGGCGGCAATTTTTGGTAAACTTTCAGAGCTTGCAGAATTAAGAAAAGAACTAACAAATAATTAGTTTTATAATGGAAAGCGTTAATCAAGGTATGTAAAATTATAATCCAAAACTGTTTTTAAGTGATGAACTGTGTTTGTGCAATTGTGTCATGTTTTGTTAATGTGTTTTTTAAAAAATAACCTGTAAGTTGCGCTGTGTTTCGTGGAATAGTACTTTTGAATGGTAAAGAGTTGCAAAAAGTTATAAATGTGGAAATTCTAACTAATATATGTTTATTATGGAATTACTAAAGTACTTGATCCCAATTTGAAGTTTTCTGTAAAATTGCGTTTGTTGCAGCAAAACTACTGTTTGGACATGCAGAAATTGTTGACATTTGTAGCAGCAACAAAGACGCATTTAAGCAGAATACATTGCAAAAAATTAACGTAAGCATATTAGATGAATACAATACTATGTTAATATCGGAAAAAGTAAAATCCTTCTCCAATTATATTAAAAAATACATGCCAAGTTGTAATCGAACTTCAAAGCGATTCAAAAAAACACTAATTGGTTTGCTTTTAACATGATTGTTGATGTTAATGGCCATTTTGAACCGTGATAGAAAACGCTACAGTCGAGCAATCCCGACAGTGAAATACCCTTTACCCAGACAAACTTCCAGCACTGAGTTATATACGCCCATAGCAGCAGAAAAAAGAAGAATCAAAAAAATAAAATAAATTGATATTCAATTATTAATATATTGTGATCTAAAATATATTGCATGGGAGACAAATATAGGCCAGTGGTTTCTGGTTTGATACAGTTAAAAATACTGAAGTTAGTGAAAGTCGGCCATATCTGTTATATGGCAGCTATATGAAATAGTGGCCCAAACTGAACCAAACTTGGGGTGTCACCTTGAGGTACCAAAATATGCGTACAAACTAAATTAGGGGTAAATAGCTTACTATTTCTGCCAAAAAAACGGACAAAAAACCATAGTGTGTCGGCCCATTTTTGTCCGCTTAAGGGGATACTTAAATACTCCGATCGAATGTTTTAGAAAAAGGGTCCGCCACAGAGAGCGTCCATTAAGGGAGTTCTCACTGTATATGCCACATGGTGTCGGAGATGCTTCCTTCCCACTGTTGCATACTTTGCACAAACCTAAGAAACTCTTTTTACCCTTCGGGTACAGTGCATAATTAGCTGTAATATTGGTGTAGTGTGCTGCTGCTTTCACCACTACATGGACTCTTTGTGTACGTACAGCCCTTGTGTGCCGAAATCTTGTTGTGAATGATCACAATGTGTACAATGTAGTCCTAATGGGGTATCTGTTGTGTTACCTGCCGTTTGCA
The DNA here is from genome assembly GCF_003285725.1 of Scaptodrosophila lebanonensis. NCBI lineage: Eukaryota > Metazoa > Arthropoda > Insecta > Diptera > Drosophilidae > Scaptodrosophila > Scaptodrosophila lebanonensis. Next base: position 1,870,050 of record NW_022060587.1, on the reverse strand, counting down.
TTTTTGTTCAGTATGTACGAGCATGTACTTCATAAAGGATAATTTGAAAGCTGGTGTACCGGTGAAGGCCATGTGTGGAATGGAGATACGGAATTAGAGTGAAGCCATGTTGGCTTACCGCAGAGCCCTTCTGCTGTGTGGAATGTTCTGGTTATGTCGGTGGCTATCTAACCATCCATCTATCAAGACTTTGTTCTATTGTCGCAACTTGTTTGGCAGGAAAACCATTATAAGCATAATTCTATTAGATAAAGGACCAGCATTTTTCATTAGAGGTGGCAGTTGTTCAGTTCTCAACAGCGTTCTTACCCAACAGCATCTCATCTAACGCCAAAGTTTGCATCACAATTGGCCAAGGTCTATGCATTTCTGTACACTTACACTTAAGTTAACTTTCTGACAGTCATTGAATGGAACAGGAGCCGCTTACAAATTGTTGCTGTCATCATTGCATAAGTGTTAGGATGTGGCTGCCACAGAACAGTCCCTGCTCCTTGCTCCCCTGAATAGTTGTAGTATGTCATATGGGCGCGTGTCTGCATTTTAGTGATTATCAAATGTAATGGCAAGCATGGAATGTAGCCAATGATGCCGATGGCAGACACAGCAGCAGCGACGGCACATGAAATGAATTCAATTATATCCTGCGGGTCCATGAATCTCACTCCTCTGCCTGCTCTCTGCTCTCTCCTTGCCTGGTCTGTGCATGGTTATAAAAGCAAAAATGGCGTTGCAGCAATTACGACTCGGTTAGCCAGACGGCTGAAACAGTCACACACACACACACCTACAAGCACATGGACACACAGAGGCAGCAGAACTGTGTGTTTGTATGCATGCATGTGAAAATTCATAAAGGATACGAGCAGCTCTCGTCCAGGCAAGAGGGTGCGCGTCTGCGAACAACAGTGAGGATTCACCCAGCGATTAGCTCCATGAAATAGAAATGCCACAAAATGTAATTATTTGTAAATGTTTCGTAACAAAACCCTTGTCAATATCAACTCTTAATCAATTTTGTTCACAGTTGCTAATATTTTAAATTTAAACTTAAATTTGTGCCTACGATAAAAGCTTCTAATAGAATTTACATGCTATTCAGATTATGTATCGCAGTATTAATAATTTAAATACAACTTAAAAACTCGTATTTACATTATACTTATGTTATAAACAATTCAAAGGGATCAGCTAAGAATGTAATTATTATCATATAAATGTATGATCGTACGTATGCAACAACATGACAGGACTGATTCTTCAGTTTTTCCATTCTCCGTGGTTTTTATAGTTAAGTGACACTATTTGGTTCCAACGGCTTATTATTTAGAAGTATCAATTATCCTAATCTTTAAATTGCACCTCTATAACCATGTGTTGATAATAAAACACAAAGCACAAAGAATTGATTTAATCGATGTTAAACCTCTTAGCCAATTATTTATTTATTTAGTTTTTGTGAATTATTTGATAATAATATTAACTCAAATACATACTTGAATTAGCACTTAATTCCTTGAAAGGAAAGCTGATTATGCATGATCCTGTCGAAAATGACAACAAAATTAACGTTTATTCGATTTTATTTTTTTAAAAATTGCAAAAACAAAAACAAATCTAGTAAGATCGATGCAGTCAATTCGATTATTTCGCATTTGGCAAATCAAGCTTAAACTGGATAGCATAATATTAAAAAAAGGTTAGCCTAGACGGGTGCTTGTAACTAATGTAAGAGCTGTAGATAAACATGAAAGTGCAAACAAACTTATAAGTGCTGGCAATACCAATTATCCATTTAATCAATCAATTGAAATTCCTGCGATAAAAACCGTGCGAAAGCAAGCAGTGACTCAAATGCTGCTATACTTAGATTGAAATGTATCTATTGTCAAGATCTATGAAAACCAAGCTCAAAAAATTAATTTTTTAATTTCATTTGACATTTAGTAATGAAGGAATTTCTCTATCGAATAAGCTTTGGCGAAAATACTTCTTCACCTTTACATTCTATACATTGTTTGACTTTGTAGGAGCTTTGTGAAAGCAAATCATTTTGTCGTAAAGTAAGTGCAAGTAACAGGTTGACAATGGCGGTTTCCACTGTACCTGCATACCCCCCATAAGTCCATATTTGCGCATGCATTGAAATACCAGAGGCAGTTACTCGTCTGGCAATGGCAAATTGTATGCATGGACAGATAAACTACAGCGTGCAGGATGTGTTTTGCTGTTGTTGGTGCTTTTCGGCCTTAATAAACGTAATCGCATATATATTCATTAATGTACTGAATAGCAATAGCAATATGCATTTGCTGCTCTGTGGCTTGTGCCTAACGCTCCGCCTCTCCCGTCCCCCACCACCAACTTTATTGGCATCTTTCTTGTTGGGCAAACAGTCACAATTAGAAAATTGATATGGAAATGTCAGAGCATGCAACTGTGTAGTGTGGACGGACGGATGGATGGACGGACAAACGGAAGGAAGTCAACTATAAATTATATTCATAGCTTGCCAGCAGAGCAAGTGCAGAGCGTGATTGTCGCACAGCCGCCATTGCCGGATTAATTCAATTAAATGGCAGCCATTTGCATTTCACAAGCAAACAAATACAATTGCAACTGATTTCTTTGCATAGCAAATAGCTCTAGTAAGGGGCACGATTAGGGGACAGGGGCAGAGAGCCAGCCACATGCGAGTAGTGCCTCCCCCTCCCTCCATGGCCTTAGAGCAAAGGCAACCAGCTTCTACACGCTGCACAGCTTCCTTTAATTTTGTTGTTGCCCCCATACACACACGCACACTCACATGTATGGACACACATATATACATATATACTATATGTATGGACAATACGTGTGTTTGTGTCTCACACGCTGTGTCTATCAACAGTCGCCTTGGTCGTCGAATGCTCAATCGCTTTAAATGTCAAGTTCTGCCATTTAAAAGCGTTTAAATTTAAACCCTTTTTTCCATTTGCTGGCCTGCTACTGTTGACCTTTTAACTTGTTACCAATCACAACTCAGTGCGTATGATACAAAAAAAAAAAGAATGAAAAAAAAAAAAACTCCACACACAAAGTCCCCCACATCATAAAATGCTTGTATCTTTTTGCAGAACCAACGACCAGAGCTCAACACAATGGAAAAATGTGCAAAAAGGTGTAAAAATAATAATAAAAACGGCTTATGTTCGATGTGATGAACTTTCTATACGGTGCCCCATCAAACTGCAACAAAGTATAAAAAAAAAATTTTAAAAAGTATTCACAACTGACACACACAGTCCTTCAATACAAATCAATTCTGTTGCACCAGCTATACTTGTAGAGTGCATCGATTTCGTTTCGATGAAGCTTTACAATTCCTCAAAAGACTTTAATACCACATATTGATAAAAATGTGTGCTAGTATTTTAGTGATAATTGCACCGCTCAGTTCTATTGAAGCTTTAAGTAGACGTATGTCCCTATCTTGTACGATTCCAAAATTCACGATGTTCGACTGTGATGTCCTGATCTGACATGGTCATCAAAAGATAGTAGACAGAGACTTGTGACTTGAATTCGGCTGCTAATGCGGATCATATACATACTTGTATATATCTACGTTTAAGTTCACGATAGGTGTTCCAAACATGGGCGTAGCCAGGATTTAGTCCAGGGGGGGCAATAATCTTTTTGGCCGATTTTTTACTATCAAATTATTTCCACTATACAAAAAACACATGAAAAATAGGGAAAAAAGAAATTCAAAATAATGAAAATTTGAAATTTCGAATGCAAAAAAATGTAAAAAAAAAACTTGCTAAAAAATAAGAAGATTTGTGATCATGGAACTAATATAAATTTGGTTCCGTGCGCCGTCGAGAGTGTAAAATTTAACAATTTGAAAATATGTTTTCTTTCATAAATGATAAATTTTTATATACTCGTATATATATACGTGTACATACTTTAAAATGATTGAAATCTAGATAAATAACAACGGCTGCGAAAAAAATAAAGTATCGTGCAAGCGGAGAGAAAAATATGTAATTCTTCTAATGGGTGCTACTATCAGTTTGAAAATCAATTTATAGTATCAACTCTAGTTAATTTTCTAAAAAGAATTCGTATGCTTCTCAGTTGAATAGAATTTTTTTACAAGCTAACATGGAATGGGAGCCGTATCTGGGGCCGGGGCAGTTATCAAAAGAACGTTATGGATAAAGAAATCTAAAATCATTTTGTTTCGACAGTTCAGTTTCAGTAACTGCATTTTCTGACCTGTTATATCAAAACTATTTTTAAGAGACAATAATGCACAACGTTTTAAAATTAGTCGCATTAATATATATTGCCTCAGGTTTCGATAAAATCAGCTGCCCGCTTTGCACCCCCCTCGCTACGGCCATGGTTCCAAACCTACACCCAAACACAACAACAGCCCATTTCAGAGAAGGGTATAAAAAGTGTTTGAACACAGAAGATTACTCAACTGTGGCGCAGCGAAATGAAAACGTTGATAATATTTTAATTTGGAAAGAACAGAATAAAAAACGCTTGTATATATTGGCCAAAAAAAGATTAAAAACAATCGAAGAGTGAACAGGAAGCAAACATAAATATACGCGCATATACATATGTATGAGTAGAATCAATCGTGATTTGTTTCAAACCACTTAGAAAAGGACGAATCGACAATGGTATGAAGGACTATATGGTTACTTACTATAGTATCATTTATTCCGCATGCTTTACTAATTTGATTCCGTAAGTAGTAATTGAGACGCTATGTGGCTATATACACTTTACTGAAAAGGGGAAGAATGATGGACCAGAGGTTTTGGGAGCATATACAAGGTGCAATTCAAAAGTTCCAGACTTTTATTAAAAAACGAAAACTATTTTTTTTTTTTTTTAATTTATTGGCCGCCTTCAAAATAGAGTCCTTCCGCCTGAATACAACGTTTTGCACGTTCAAGAAGGTGATCGAACGACTTTTTTTTGTCGGTATAGCGTTGAGGATGGCGGTCGCCGCCTGTTGGATGGCATCAACGTCAGCATAGCGGTTTCCTTTCATGGCCAAATGTAGTTTTCCGAAAAGGTAGAAGTCGCACGGTGCCATATCAGGTGAATACGGCGAGTGGTTAATGGTTAAAATGTGATTTTTGGTCAAATAATCGCTCACAATCGGTTGATTTTTGAGCAATTTTTGGTCGTCAGTCAATTTGTGCGGAACAAACCGTGCACACACCTTTCGTAAGCCCAAATGTTCGGTCAAAATGCGATGAATCGATGTTTTGGAGATGTTCAATTCCATTTCCATCAATTTCAATGATGATTTTGGCTGAATTTTGATGAATTCACGCACTGTTTTTATGGCATTTTTGGTGATCACGAATTTTGATTGGCCCACATGTTGATCGTCATTTATATCCTCACGACCACTTTGAAAACGTTGAAACCACTCGTGCACTCTGCTACGGGATGGGCAATCATCGCCATAAACTTGTTTCATCAATTTCGGTAAAAGTTTTACCAATTTTAAAACAAAATTGAATGTTGGCTCTTTTTTTCGAAGCTCATTTTTCGACCGATAACACAAACATACTGACACTTAAAACGCAATAACTTCACTTCCAATCGATGAAATGTCATGAAATTCTCACTGGACAATCGATAAAGATAGCAGATTCTAACGCACCAGTCGACATATAGATAGCGCCACCATGGGGCACTAGATTCAAAAAGTCCTGTTTCCTTTGAATTGCACCTTGTAGTACACGACGTGACGAATCCCAATAGTGTCTGCTTGACAGTTCTTCGCTCTTTCTCAAAAAGACCGTGTTAAAACAGAATTAAAGAATAAAAAGGTGAAGTTTTGTAATTTGAATTTTTTTAAAAGTATTTATTCACCAATATCCATTTTGTCTCCTTCAAAGTAATAAATAAATGCTTATCAAAGGAGTTCAAAATTTCCTTTTCTTCTGAGCAGCCCTACTTACCTACCTATATACACGCAAGCGTTCCATAACTTCCTTGTAGTATTCCTCATTAACCGTACGACCTGTTGGGAAGAACTCATGATGCACCACTCATTGTAATCGAAGAAAGCAGTGAGTAAAACCTTCGACTTTGCTTTTGAACAGACCTCGTACATATATATACTCTATAATTTGAAATATTAAAAAAAAAAAACACATTTTCTGCGTCTTCACATAAAGCATCTTCGACTTCAAATTTGGTGTCCCTACGTCTTATACTTGTAGTCGCCGAAATATAGGTGTTACGATCTCTAGCTCTAATTGCCTCTGAGATCTAGGTGATCATACGGACGGACAGACAGACAGACAGGGCTAGATCGACTCCAACATTCCACCATATTCAGTTTTTCAATTATTCAGTGCCGTACCCTGCGAATCGTTACTGACTACCAAGGCGGGATTTGTCTAACTGTGTGCCTATCGATTGAATTTTCATAGGCCATTTGCATGGATTCGACATTATCACGCTGGCGTAACGCACAATAATTCATGATGGGACATTGTGATTGCCCTTCGCCATCTCTTCCATGCTTTCCCTAGTCTCCGCTATTGCTTCCCCCTCCCCCCAGCCCCCAGCCCCCAACCACTACCCGCGCATTAGCACAGCCGCAACGCGTGTTAAACCAATTTTTCATTTTGCATCCATGGCAACCATAAACTTTGCGTATTATTTTTTATGCGCTGTCATAAATAAAAATATGTTTTATTCTGTTTCATTCTGTTCTGTTGCGAGTATACTGTACAAGTATATATGCATACATACGTATGTATGTCTATAAAGTATGTATGTTTTTCGTTTTGGGTTCGGTTCGGTTCGCTTCGATTTTGTTGCCATGTGTTGGGGCTGTTTCTGCTTCTGATTTTGCATTGAAGCGCGTGCTAATATGCGATTTAAAATAAATTATCAAAACATTTCACGGCGTGCAATGCGCAAGCGAGACTACGAGTGTACGAGTGTAAGAGTGTCCTGCTGTCCGTCCTTATGGCGGTCGCGGTTGTTGTAGGTCGCTTGTCTGCTCTTTGATTTACGGCCACAACCACTTCAGTTTGCGTTGCGCATGAAATGCGGAATTTTCCCCCCATTCTTCTTCTTCTTATTATTTGTAAATATATATGTACATACATACATATAATTTGCACTTCTTCTGCTGATGCTCGCCTGCTCCTAAAGCTGCTCCCTCTTCTATGTACGAGTATATGGCCTGCAAGCCTAACAGTCCGCCAGTCTGCTTGCTCGCTTGTTAAGTTTTGCTGCCAACGTCAGCGGCAGGGTATGCGTAATGTCTTTTGTGATGGCGCCTGTCGCTGCGTCGACCGACCGACCGACGGACCAACGGGCGGTCGGGCGGAGGGACGATATTTGCTATCTGGCTCTGTGCGCCCCTTGCCGCACACAAAGGGCAAGTCGACGGCAAATTCAATAAAATTATGAAGTAAAAGCGCATTAAATATGCTTATTTTACGGCTGCTGCTGTCGCCGCACGTCTCACAGACTTATGACCTCATGACTCATACGACCCGTGCGCCACCGGCTGAAAACGAACCAACGATGTAGTTGTTGCTGTTGTCGCTGCTGCTGTTATTGTTGTTGCTAGGGTGTGCTAGGGTGTGGGTGTGCTTCATGCGCCGGTTGCCTTAAACAAAAGCCCGACAACCTGTTGCCTTATTTATGCACTAGCAGCTGCCTTTTAAAGCTCTCTTCACAATTCTGCTGAAACAGAAGTGGCAACAGGACCTCTATCTACAAGTACTCGCATATAATTAATTCTTGAATTATTTTTTATTTGTGTTTCCTACAAAATTATTCTTCTATCTCAATGAATCGACCATTGTGCATTAATCATGCATGCTCGTATGTGGAAAACACGTTAACACGGGAATGAACAAGTTATTTGTGATATTCAGTTTTGTTTGTATATATTTATTTATTTTTTCCGCTGCCCATTAGGGCTTATCAACATCTGCTAATTATTCACAAATATAAGGACCATTAACATATTTGTATGTGAACGCGATTTCGCATATACGAGTAAGTACACAGTTGCATTCAATGCGATTGCATTGAAAACACAAATGAAGTGTTTGTTCAGTGGAAATCGTGGATCGTTCGTGACTGAAATGTCGAGGGCCTTTCGAGCTTAATACCCATTGATACCCATCTCATAATATGACGAGCTGTTTGTTGGTTGTGAAATTTGTACATGCATAGTACAATTAAAACGAGGCACGTCATCCACTTAGAAGATACTGATGTTTACATTGATATTGCTTCGAATTAAAAGCGAGCAAGGTTTCTGTGAATACATGGAACGAGCAAGCTTGCATGAAACCAATAAACCCAAGCATTTTAAAGCAATTGAAGTGATGTAATCAGTGTATTCACAATTCGTCTAATTTGTCTAACAATTAAACGACCGAAAATATTATAGAGTTGGTAATACTAGCACAAAGCTTGATGCTTCAATTACAATCGGAAAGGCCATAAAGTAGTCTACGTGGCATTGTAAGATTAAATATTTGATCTTCAATATGGAAAGAGATATTATACTATAGAATTGATTATACTATCAAAAAGCTTGATTCTTCAATTACAATCTGAAACGCAATAAAGTAGTCAACGAGGTCTTGTGAAATTTAATATTTCATCTCTAATATGGAAAGAGGTCTCCAGCTCTAAAGGTCATTATCTAAAACTCAAATCGGACAAGTTTAAGCAATTAATCAGCCTAGCATAGGTTCGGCATCTCCCCGATACAAAAGCGACAATTTACAGCTGGAAATGATACAAATTTTATTGAATATAGTATTAAGTTATTATCAGTAAATACAAGTAAATACAAAATTTGCCTATTAGCTATAGCAATTACATCTATTCTTATTTTGTTTTGTTTGTTTTTCGTTAATTGGGTTCCATTTCTAGCTAATTTTTGTTGGTCACTTTAATCGGCTCAGCTTTAATTGCTTTTAATAATTTCTTAGAAATAATAAACGAAGAGATTTCGTCTCGTGAACGAATTGTTTTTGTTTTAAACATTCTGAATATTGAAAATAACTTGAAAGTCTTGGTTCTTGCGACAAATTATTAATATCAAAAATATTTAGTTATTAATATCAATTTCGTCACAATTTTTTATACCCTGTACCCGAAGGCTATCCGAAGATTTAAAAGAGCGAACACTTGGAAAAAAACCCTTTTGACATTAATATACAGAAATAACAATAACCAGCATAAAATATATTCCATACATTTGTCGTCTTATATTATGTTATACTTGTATTATATTGTTTGTGTTTTGCTTTGCTTCTTATTTTCTATTCAATAGAGAACACTTAATCAAAAACCCATTTAACACTTGTACATCCTGTGTACACATATGACCCGCACGATTTATTATTACTTGCAAATTTGTTTATATTCATTAAAGTTCTTTAAATCGTTTTGAAAGTAATCCCCTCGGGATGCAATGCACACACGAGTATAAGAACGCTTTTCCCAGTCTGAATAATCATTTACTGGAATGGCCTTCAGTACCTTTTCGATTTGGCTTGAAGCTCGTGAAATGGTATCCCTGAAGTGGTCTTTTCAATTAATCAAATAGCCAGAAGTATCACGGAGCTGAATTAGGAGAATACGGTGGTTGTGGCATGATATGGTTTTTGTTTTTGGCAAAATGTTTGCGAAGAACGAGTAGTGCAGTATTTTTGTAACGAAACGAGATTTTACTTTTACGAGGCACAAAAGTCCTCTTAAAATGTTATTTACTTATCCATTAGAAGTGCCAACAGCATCTCTAGTTGTCAATCGACGATTTTGAATTCTCTAATTTGCTTAGCGTGTTATCAATCAGTTGATGTTCGTAGTCGTCTTGTATGTGGATCGTTTTTACAGCCTGTACCCAAAGGGTTAAATTAGAATTAGAAGGGTTAAACTAGAATTATCGAACTTGGTATTCAGGTGCCCTAAGCCCCCCACTCCTCCGCTATTAGTGATTTTCCGTAACTCCCGTAATTCTTGGAACTTCCAACTCAAATTTGGCAATTTCGTCCAGCTTGTGATTATGTGTCCGTATGCCATCATGTTTCATCATGATAGCTCAATGTTGATGGAAGTTATAGCCATGAACATAATCTCTGCCAACAAATGTTAATTTTTTTTCATTTTTGTGGGAGGCACAGGGTATTTAAAAGTTGACCTCGCTCGACTTTAGCATTCCGTTCTTGTTCTCGACTCTCTTTGAACATTTGATGCCATTCATAAACTTTTGTTTCTGTCATGGTGTTTATCGTCAATTCGTCAATTAAGATAATGGTGCGATGTTAGACAAGAAACCGATTTGTTCAATTTCTGGGTCATATTTGAACAGAGTAGTACATGGGTAAGCAATCAACAAAACACGTGTTAAAAAAAAATGCATAACATTAATTAGTGTATATAGCTGCGTACTTCTAAATTGCTAAATATATGAATAGATATGCCCGGACTTAAATTTGAAGAACTTGCGAGCATGCCGAAATGAAATGGCATTGAGACCACAGTGCAGATCAGGCACACCAACCGCCTGATTATGTGCGTACTCGTATGCTCGTAAACTCGTCCTTAACCAACAGTTCATTTTATTTGCCAATAATGCCATCCGGCAGTGGCAGTGGCAGAGGCTCCATCTCGCCAATTTGTGTCCAAATCGTTTGGCAATTAGATTGGGCGCAATCCAATGCTATCGTACGAGTATTTCCATCATCCTTGACATCGCTGCTGTGCGAAACGAGCCTTGCAAAGGGCTGTAAAAACTTTGCCACCCCATAATTCTTCCTCACAGTCATAATCGTTATCGTAATCATGAGCATAATTTTATTTGAGAGTTCGAGAGTTGTGCGTTTAATGAGCCTAATAAAAGTGGCTGCCATCCTACCAGCTGTTGCCGTCTTCTCTCCTTTTTTCATTATATATACTCTATATATATTTTTAATGAGCTAATTGCGCAATAATTGATTTTTATTAACATTTGAGTGTTCAAAATGCGTGTGCCGTGCTCGGTGGGTTGCGTAATTGGTGCCCCCTCGACAACAACAACAATCACAATCGGAGCTCGTTTCTAAAACTGGTTTTCTTTTTTTTTTAAGTATTTGTATTGCATTTTTTTTAACCATACGCTGATAATTTATTTTAGGAAATATTTGCAGTTATTTGCATTTCCACAATTGAAAAGTATGCCTAAGGGGCGTTTTATTTTCGACTGGCACGTCCTTTAGAATGTCGGTCGTGGGCTTTTGAATGGCTTCTAAGCAAATCGCTTTCCATTCATTGCTACATTAAGTTTCTAAAAAAGTAAATGCCGTTTGTTTTTCATTTGTATTTAATCTAGAGAATACGAAAAACGGTTGATGTAAAAAATTACCTTTGCATATTTATATATTTTTAAAGAATTGGTAGGTTCGTCAATCCACAACCCGATGTTTCTTACATTTCAATTGAGAGTTTCTAGGAAACTTCCGTACCACTTATAAACTCCAGCTCAGAACGAACAAGCTTCATAGGAAATATAGTAGTATGAAGATACAAGTTTTGTCAAAATTGAAAGAAACTCTAACATGTCATTATTTAAGTAGCGTATGCGATTGTCAAGAATTTTTAGCTGAGTTTAGAAAACAAACCGTATGTGCAATTTAATATTCGAAAAGTTTCGTTTACTTTGGAGCGCACCTCAAACTTTAATATGTACTAGTACACTAGTACATTCAAACAAGTATGAACATTTTGTTGTTGTGGGATTTTAGGCATTCTTTGACTTTGGTTCTATCTTTTACTTTTATCCAATTCGCCAGCCTCAGCGGCCATATTTGTGCGCCAGCAGAACAATCTAAAGATAACAATGCAAAGGAGCCACCTAGGGCGGTCACTAGAGGGGCTTCACGGTCTACGGCATGGGCATAATGTTTAGTGCTTTTTGTTGTAAAGAGTTTTTCGCTCGAGCCATAAATTTAATGTGTGGAATGTGCTGCAGCACGGCCACAGGCACACACACAGACACACACACACACACACACAGACACAGTCACAGACACAACGCACACATACACATACAAATTGAGTTTTTGCTGTTGTTGTTGTTAGCTGTGTCTTGTTAGAAATTGTTCCTGGAGGCACTAGCGTGCATAAAAAGGAGCTGCGCGGGCATAATTGAAAGCTGTACCAGACAACTTAATGCAAAGGTATTTTTCTTTCCATTGCAATTGCAAAGCTATTTAAAAGTTCTTCAAGGCTTCTGACATTGCCGGAGTTCAAATTAAACTAAACTTGCAAACCATCCTTTCACTAAGGGCGTATTTTTTTTATACTCTTTACCCCAGGGGTAGAAAGTTAAACTAGTTTAAAATGTATGTAACACACAGAAAAGGGCGTAGCAGATTCCACAAAGCATGTATATTCATGATGGGGATAGCAGGACAAGTTTTTATAGAAATGTTCGTCTGTGTGTCCGTCTGTATGAACGCAAGGATCTCAGAAAGTGCAAGAGCTAGAATAACCAAATCGAGGTTCCCCAAAGCCCAAGGCGGATCAATTTTTTTTCTTTTCTGATTCACCCCTCAATCCGCTGCTATTAGTAATTGTTCATAATTGCCATACATTTTTGAATGCTCAACTCCGATTTGTCACTTCCGGTTAGTGCTTATGTGTTCGTATATTTTATTTCGTCGTGATAAAGCAATTTTCAAGGAGGTTATGGCTACAAATGTAAATGCCCCAGCCCTGCCCGCAGCTGTTGTTACATATATTATTATTATTTTTTAACAGGACTCATTTGAAAGAAACATATACGAAACGAATCGATATAAATATATTTGTCCGTCCACTCGCATGAACATCGAGAACGAACTTGGCTTCAAGACTTATGTATCTTCTCTACACACCAAAGCAAACTTATTACAAACAATATATGATGCTTCTTCGAAATCAGTGCACTATATTACATAGAAGCCATGTAGGTCCAACAAAGTTTATTTCAGTTCAAGGATTATACTAAAGAGTATGAGGAGGCGGATACGTTCATATCATTTCATCGAACTGCGTCGACATATTAGTTCGCTTATTAATTATACTTGTACAAGTATTTAGAATAAACCCATTTCTCTCTGTTTGTTCGTCTAAACACCAAGAGAACTCTTGAGCCGTAAAAGCTAGGGACGCAAAGCTTGGCCTTTAGATAAACAAAGTTTTGACCAATCCTTATTATTCACGATAATGTACGCAACACACAGAAGGAGACCCGCAGACCCTACAAAATAAATGCATATATTCTTGATCAGTATTATGGGATGAGCTGATGTTGCTGCTGTTTTGGTTAAACTTTGAATTGCACTCAAAAGCATAGACAATAAATTCCAATGCAAATTAATAGAATTAAAAAATTTATTTGTTTTTTTTAAATTTTATTGTTTTTTATATTTACCAATATCTCAGATCTTTCCAGCCTTTTGTAATTGTGTCGCTGTTTTGAAATACAATTTGACGTATATGTGTCATAAACATAAAGAATTCCTACATAACGAAGCTAAGCTACATACAAGTGCAATTCATTTACTCTTCTGCCCTTAAGCAATATCTGTCTAATGAGCTAAATTATGGACTTTGCGGCAACACTCGTTTTGAATCAGCGAGTTGTTAATTAAAGTGTTTTCTGCTCATCACACCTGAAAAGATAAATGAAGGCTTTTTTTCCATCTTCTGTGTGAAAAACTTGTCTCTAAGAAATAATTGAGACTTTAATATGGCCATAATTTTGAATAAGTCGATATATATTTATGACTGTCGTCTGTTTCGCCGAAAGCTAGTCTTGGATTTGCACAGAAATTGCATATTTTTGCGCAGATATTTTGAGTGGCCCTTACTCTAAAACGATCAGAAATATTATAGCCAACAATGCCTTTGAATGTTTTTAATGCCCTTATGTTTGTAAGGAACAATTTAACGCCCCCTGACTAGATATAATAAAATTTATGAGATTTCGACACACAAACCTAACGCACAATTTTATACTAAACAAAACTTCACACTAGTACTTTAAAGTTTAAACCACATACTACTAGACTGCCCCGATTTCAAATAAAGAAATATCCAAGCACCTTAACCCGTCAATAAACCAAATAACAGCACCTTTCAATTTCTAACAAACAATAGCGTTCCTAAAGGCCACCAAAACATAAAAACAATATTTTTCACTTTCTTAGACCTAAGTTAATAAATGTAATTAATACACCTCCATAAGCTTAAGGCCCTCGCTGCTATAGCTTGATTAATTTAAGTACCTCATCATTTGCAATTGTGTGTTTACTTTTATAATAATAATCAATGTTTTATAATTAAATACAGTGCGTGCAGGGTAGTTAAGAAATGGACCCGTTCGACTCTATCATTGCATTCTTATTAGAATTTGCCTGACTGATGTCAATGCCGTATACTCGTTATTTCGTCACTAGCACTATCTTTGTACCTTCAGTGCATCATTATTATTTTGTAGATTATGTTGCACTCGGGCCAACGACTTAAACGCGCGACTTCGAAGCCCGCTGGTGGCCTTCTGAGACGCAGTAGCCATGGATGTGTGTGCGTGTAAAATAGGAAAATGTGTTTTTCTTTCATTTTCACACAATTTATTGCCGGCTTACAAAGGCAACGGTAAAGGCAAAATTCATTATAGCCTGGCTGCCTGCCTGGTTGGCTGGCTCGCTGGCTGGCTGGCTGCCTGCCTGCCTGCCTGCCTAGCAATAACAAACCGCAAAAAACTGCAATAAAAAGAGACGTCAGGAGGAAGTAAAGCAAAAGAAGCCGTTAACTCTAGCTACAAATACACAGATATACAGTAACACATACTTTCTTACTCTCTGCAAAATGTTTGCCATATCGCATATCGTTTATTTTTGTATTATTACTATTATTATTATATATAGTAATATATTATTATTAATATAATTGCTTTTGTTATTATTATTGAAATTAAAATACATGTATGTAATCAAGTATATTTATAAATATTCCTGTATTTTTACACATTTTCAATAAAATTGCAAATAGCCTTTGTCCGCATACTTTTGCCGCTTGGTGCTTGCGGCACAAAATCAATGTGGTGCCCCCCAACAACGTGTCTGTCTACGTTTTGGCCTACCCACTGACCATTAACATCCGTTTTATTAGCCTACTTTATTTAGCTTTTTGATGCTGGAAGATTAAGTGCCACGCCCCAATTTTATATGCGACTTTGCAACGTTTTTATTCGACTTAAATGCATTGCATACTTTTAAGGGCGGTGTGCTTGAGATCAAAAAACAAAAATGCAATTCCACATGCAATGCCCCCACCCTCGCCTTCTTGTAAATTTTCGCCGGCTTCTTCCTCATCTTTTCATCTGGCATCACAAAAGGCGACGTCAAAGTTTGGGCGCAGCTCTAGGCGAATACTTTGTTAGCCAGTCATCCCGGTAGCAAGTCATATTTAATTGCCTCTGCAATTTGAAAACGCGAGAATCCAACGCCGTCGCCGTCTTCTAATTAACTGCCTTTGAGCGTGAGTTTTTGTCTTGGCTTGGCAGTCAATGTTGTGTTTCTCTAAATTCTGGGACCATGCTGACTTGGGCACAATGCTGGTAACATGGCCAAGTTTCCTTCCTCCGACGCGTCGTTCGCCTCAATTGTTCCGACTGTCATTCGTGTCATGCCGTTACTGTTGTTGGTGTTGTTGTTGCTATTGTCATACACAACAAAATTCTAGAGCTGCCTAAGTCTTCATGTCCTTTTTTCCCACAATTTAACTACACACTGGCAAATACAATACGCCCCTCGTTCTTGTTGTTGTTATTGTTATTGCCATTGTTACGATCTTCTCCGTTTCCTCTAAAAATGTTGTCGCTTTTTTTGTTGTTTTTTTTTTTTATTAAAAAGGTAAAGACGACAAGAAAAAGTGCAAGTGAAAGAAATGTCTTGTTGCTCACACCTTCAACATTGTTGCGCCTCGCCACGCCTCGCCGTGGCTTTCGTTATTGTTATTGTTGTTTATTGTTTTGTTTCCCTTTATTACGAGCTGTCATCAAGCAAGAGACCAACTGACAAGCGCAAAATTTTTTACTCACTTTGGGCAACGCACGTCGCACGGCTTATTTAGGCAATTATTTGTGCTGATTGCTGTGTGGTCTCGGGTGAGACGAAAAGAAACAACAACACAAATATTTAGAAAAAGAAAAGACAATTGTGTTGTGTGTGCGAAACGCTATAAAGAATACTGTCAACAACACTTCGTACACTATAGTACACAAAGAGCTACATGCCAGATCCATATATGGGAGAGCGTTATCGTACTGCGGAAACAAATGAAGAGTCATTTCATTTCTTACAAAGTCGAAAGGGCTCATCTAAACAATTCATACATACATATGTATGTACTATATATTATCTATGTACGGCCGGATTTTGAAAACGACTCGGCCCGCCCCCCTAGTCCATACCAGTTAATTATATTTCCAGCTCGCTCCTACATATTCTACTATCTATCATATATCAAAAAAAAAAAAAAAAAAAAAAAAACATCTTGGCGGAGTAGAAAACAAAGCGTGTCCAAACTCACTTTAATTTCTGATTTAAATTTGAAGAAAGGATTAATATCATTACCTGCTATTTCTATAAAAACTATCACTGCGACAAAGAACCATTCACCTAACTAATTCATTTTCACTGACATCAGTAATCACACCATGTTTTCGCCACTACATGGCGTGCTGCCGATGGTGATTCTAAAATAGTGCGAAAAGTTTTAACTCGCGCATTTTTGCTACTATGCATGTATAAATTAAGATTAATTAAAAGAGCACACACATGCGCATGCATTTACGCTTTTTACTTGGTGTTGTTTTTTTTTTCATTTGCTACAATTTACATTTTCACTTAATTATTTACTTCCCTTGCCCCAACCCCTTCTCCCCGACTACTTTTGTGTTGTTACTGCCATTAATTGCGCCATTTTAAGCAAGTTCTCAGTTTTTTGCTTTTAATTTCTGTAAAATTGTACAAATTTAGTTTAGGTTTTGTGAGCACATGCATGCATGTTGGTCTAATAGCAAAGGGAAAGGGGTCGAGGTTGACGAGGACTGCCAAAGTGCGCCACAGCACCCAAGAGTGCTTCACACTAGCGTAAAAGCTTTCATTGCTCAGCTCAGATAAAAAGCTTTTGTACTTTCCATAGCGCCTATTCCCTCTCTTACTTGCTTTCTCTCTCTTTGCTGCTGTCCGTTGCCAGTGGCTCATTGGCACAGTGATGATCTGAAGATCTTCTGTTGATCTATTGCCACTTATATATGCCAGATGTGATCTCATAGGAAGTTGAGCGTATTATATGTTAAGATAGTCCCTAACACTTTAAAAGAGTGAAGAACTGCTGGCTAACATACAGCGCGCCCATGGCGTTTGCGTTGGGCGCGCACTGTTTGTGTTTGTTTCGCTTGCTTCCATTTTGTTTCGCCAGCTGTATACATACGGAGTATATGCATACATATTATACATGCATTGACGCTCTGTTTTGATGTTTCAATTGCTGCCATTTCGTTTCGGTGTCGCTGCGTTGTCGCATCGCTCGTTGTTCGTCGGCAGTGCTTTCGCTTGGTCGGTTTTTGTGTGTGTTTGGGTGCCCATCTCAGATGTTTTTAGTTGACTTCGCATACCGCAAACATGTGTACGCGTTCGCTTTGGGACAGTCCAAGTTTAAGTTCTATCTAAATAAATAATTAATAAAAAGAAAGAAAAGAAAAATTAAAAAAGGGAAAAAATATGTGTATTCAAAACAAAGAGAGCGCGCGCGTGCTATTTGGCGTGGAAAATATTTCTTATTCTTCGGCACATCATTATTATTTTTTGTTCTGTTGACAGACAAATATGGAAATTGTAATTAAAACAAAAAGTGTGTGTTATTGACGTAGGGTCCAAACAGTGAAGAATGAATAAAAAATCAACAATCATACAAACGTCTAATGTAAACATGCAAACATACAAACATATGTATATGAGTGCGCAACAGTTCGAAATATGTTGCCAAATGGCCGCATTTATAAAAAACCAAAACAAAATAAATACATGTGCGCATACAAACGTATATACATATGTACATATATATTGTGCATGTGTGTGTATAGATTTTTCCTTGGCTTTTGGAGGCGCGCACTCAAACTAATCAGCTAGTCAGCAACATCATCAACAACAACAACAACTTTGCACGTGCCCTAGGGGAAGAGGGGGGTAGCTGCTCCTAGCTTGGCCGAGGTTGGGGTGGTAGGAGTGGGTAGAGCTCAGTTTGTTGTTGGTTAGCAAGTGGAAAGTACAAGTGCATGCACGCTTGACACGTTTCTTGTGCATTCCCTGCACATTTGCTGACAGCATTGCCAGCCATGATGCCATGGCTGCTGCTGAGGCTCCTGGGGCTGAATCAAGCCAGCCAGCGTGAGACCCATCCTCGTGGTACAGCAACACTCAGCAGCAACACATTAATTTAATAATATATGTGCATACTTTGAGCCCTTTCTACTAGCATATCTGATGGCTATGTGGCATGATGTGTGCTTGTATGTATACATAACGATATTAATTTTGCCACCGAAAATACAAAAGGCGTTACGATCGTATCCCGATAAAATCACTCATTGCTCTATCATTATAAATACTCAGCTGCTGACATGCAAACTAGATACACTCCTTTACAAAAAATGATAATAATAAAAAAAAAAAATATTAAAAAAAAATAAATATTAATAATAAAAAATAATAATATATTAATTTTAAAAAAAAACTGAACAAAACTAACACAAAACTTTCTTAAGTATGTGCAGTTTTAATAGCATAAATATATGTATATGGGTATATACTAATATGTGTGTAGAACAGAAATGGCCCAAAGCAGCAACAACAACCAACAGCTTCTGGCAGAGCATGGACGGATATGGCATTTATGGGTATAGCTTTCTTAAGGCTTTATGTACCTTAACTGGCCACATTTGAGCAAAAAATGCCCTCAAAATTACGGGAACTTGTTTTTATCAATAGCAGTATTTTTTGTATGGAGAAAAACTTTAATTTTGCTAAAAATATTTTCGTCAATAGAGAGGAAAATGATAAAAGAAGAGGTTTCTATAAAATTTACTGTTTGACACTCGTGGCGTTATTTCAAAAGCAATGAGAATAAGCAACCTTAACAC
The DNA here is from genome assembly GCF_003285725.1 of Scaptodrosophila lebanonensis. Taxonomy (NCBI): domain Eukaryota; kingdom Metazoa; phylum Arthropoda; class Insecta; order Diptera; family Drosophilidae; genus Scaptodrosophila; species Scaptodrosophila lebanonensis. The sequence continues at coordinate 1,850,798 of NW_022060587.1, read as the reverse complement.
AATAAGATATTTTTTTTTGCACCCAATCTATGTAAGTATGAAAAATAGAGTAACCAAGCTTGATGTGTAGGTTTTCCTTTGTCCAAGAAAGAATTCTTATTTTTTATACCTTATACCCGTGGAGTGAAAAGGATTTTATTCGAAGTATGTCGCATACATTCTTAATCAGTATGACGCGACAAATCGGCTTGGTATGTTGAACCTTCTAATATTATTCCCCCTCTGCAGAGTTTCATCAATATTGTATACAATGCCAAAAATACATGAACTAAACTGCACACGTAATTAATATATAAATATCTACTTTTAATTTAACCTTTATCCAAATCGGTAAATTCTAAGATAAGTTATTAGCGAAACATTTCACTCTAGTACTACGCCCACAAACTGCAGCATTGGGCTCGCCCTTCTGCTGTTTCTTTTTATTATTATACCCTGTACCCATAGGGTAAAAAAGGTAAAGGGAGTTATAGCCAGAAATGAAATGTCGGCCAGCAGCTGTTGTTGTTGCTGCACACATAAATTTACACATACGTACTATATTTTTATATATTTATTAAATTTCCTTTTTTAAAAAAATTTCATTTCAAAAATAGTTTAAAATTCAATTTAATGTGCTTGTGCGGTTCTAGAATTCCATTCTTGTTTTTATTTTATTATTTTCGTAGAAATTTATGTACACACTGACACACACACACATACACACACGCACAGTATATACACAAATGTTGCAACACAATCAATCAAATTAAAAAGCTTGCGCTAGAGTTTTGGGAGTTCACATAGATACATACTTACAAACATACATACTCGTACATATATGTATATCCATACTTACTATACATGGTTAATGGGATGGCGTGTTGTGCCAATTTTAAATTGATGCGAATTGAATTAAATAGGCAGCGTGACAATCCAATCGAGTGCGATAGTGTGGAGAGTTCTGCTACTACCGCGATGAATGCTCCCAATATCGTGGCTATTAGTCACGGTTTGATAGACGAGTATGTCTGAGTGCTGTTGACACACGTTCAGTTCTTAAATAATTTCCAAAAATTTGTTGTGCGTCCCTTTTGTATTGATTGGTGAGAGGTGCTCGCAACCCTTGTGGTCTTAACCATTATTTTATGTAAGCGACCATTTTAAATAGGATGGGATGTTTTCTGTATTTTTGGGCACGACTCTTACAAACCCTGTATCCATCAAAAAACAGCTTTAAATTACACTTTTGTTGACGAATTTAATTAAACAGACAACATGTAACACCTGTATATATGTACATATATGAATTTAATATTTCATTCCTTTGCTAATAATTGCAGCAACTAATCGCTTGCAGCAGCAACAACAAATGCAGCATGGCCCAAAAAACCATTATGAGTGTAAAGTTAAGTGTTGAAAGTGGAAATAAAACCAAATACACACTAGTGTAGTAAACACAAACTTGTCCTTTTTCGGACTAAGGAGAACATGAATGCCCAGATCCTTGAATAAACGACACAGAAGGATGGATATGGCTTTATCGTCTCGACTCGTATCGATACACTGAGTAGGAAAACATGCACCTTCTGAGATAATTGCGTTCAAACAGTAATATTTGTACTTCATAAAAATATTACTTCCTTTGAAGTTATGTTATTAAGTTAAAGCTTGGCTGTAAAATTGATATTGGAACCAAATTGTGTTACAAGTTCGAGTAGATCGAACCATATTCCTGCCTGACTCTTACAGAAAATATCTGCAGCACCTACGTAAAAGATTTATTATTGTACTTTTTATTATACCCTGTATGTAGAGTAAAAAGGGAATATTGGGTTTTAGAAAAGAATGCAACACAAAAGGGATGGAAGCATCTTCGATCCCATAACGTATATGTAGCCCCTTGACGAGAGAAATCAGTAGACCCATGTCCGTCTAACTGGTTGAACGCCAGGATTTTGCAGACGGCTGAGTCCATATTCAGCAAACTTGCCATGTAGACTCTCCTAGTATTCAGGCAATATGAATTTATTTGTTTGTTTTTAAGGTTTATTTGGGTAAATGGGCTACCTCGACTGATGCATTCTCTTTTGTTCATCGAACATCGAATTGGAAACTACTTATGTAATATTAATAATAGCAGGAGGGAACTTGATGCAAACGATTAAAACACAATCTAGTACATCCTCGGAGCTAGGAGAACCTGTAAAACAAGTCTTGCTATTCTAGCTATTGTACTAACATCCTTGCGTTCATACCAATGTACAGTTAGACGGATAATCGCACTTCGCTATAATGACACGTCTGGACATAAAGATGAGGATGTTACACACATTTGCACTAAACTAGTATACTCTTTTTACCTTCGGGTAGAGGGTATAAAAATTGAAACTGGTCAGAATTTCAATTAAGCACAACGCGTATCAAATGAAAAGTGATATTGTTTTTATCCGCATAGAGAAACTGGCCACTTTGCATTCTCATTCGTTAAAAACTAGCAGCTATTGTTTAAAAAAAAAGTTTTGTTGTTGTTTTTTGTTTTTGTTTGTTACAGTAGCGGCCACCGGGCGTATACGTTATGTACTGTGATTACGTCTGACAATCAAGCGATACATTGCCCCGGGGATCATCGACTGGGGGCAGCGACTGGATTATTTTTGCTTAAAGTGAACCTGTCCATTGATTATAGAAGCACAAGCATTTGAACAATCAATACATAAATGCTTGATGGTCCCTACGGGCAAGGTGGCACACAAGCAGGCAAGCAGAAGGGAGGAAGTTAGAAGTGCGCATAAGGATGCTGCTTCTACACAATAAATCTATCCTTACCTGCTTGAAAATCCAAAATTTTCTTCGTTCTGTTTTATTTTGCAGAACTTGAATACTTCTTTGTTTATTTGTTTTAAGCTTTTGAGGTTGAAGGGAGTGCGGATGTGAGGCATGTGTTGCAAGTCCTGCCTGCAGACAAGGCTCAATGCTTGCTCCCCCATATTGCCATATACTTGTGCACTTCACATTGATGGTAATGCTGCAGTTGATGCCGCTGTTGTTGTCGTTGTTCCACTTGTCGCTGTCATGTCTTCGTGTTTTATGTTGTTGTTATTTTGCATACGACATAATTTTTGAAGTGCAACTCTTACCTTTACCAGAAAGTTGCCTACTTTTCCACACAACACGCACACTCTTTACACGAGGTGTGGCAGAACTGAGTGAGTTTTCTAAGCGTGCTTTGGTGCCAGTGATAGAGACTTTCGACTCTTCAAGATAGTATCATATTTCATGTGATATCTTGGGGGCTTTGATAAAATCAAATATTCCGTTTGTGTTTTCTGTGGGCATTCGACGTTATCTGTGCTATCACTAAAGCATCCACTAAAGCAGACAAGAGCACAAATGAAGTTCGTTTTGAGGCTCGCAAATTCTTGGGTCAACACTTGCGACAGATTTTTTGAAAAAAATTCGCATTGTGAACATCAACCACTCCTAGTTTTCGTCCGATTTGAAAGGAATGTGCTATGTGGAGGTAGAAGCCATCCGAAGAGCTTGTGCCAACATTCTGAAAGCCATCCAAAAACACTCGTTCGACATGCTTTTAAACCGTGAAAAATTATTCAGAAATTTCGCTTTGAATACAATAAAACGATCATGTCAAATACCACTTTAAAACATAAAATGCTCTCTGCAAATATATTAAAATTTGCTAAGTATTTACATCTTTTTTTAATTCCGATTATGCAAAGCTAAAACATTTTAAATCTTATGGGAATGATTGGCACAATAAAGCATATTTATGCAAGAGCGCGTACGTGCTATATATTTGTGGTTATATTTTATTGAATTTTACATTTTTAGATAAAAAATGCATTATTCGACAAATGTTTTATTCAAATCTATTAATTGTCGGACGTGCATGACTCTAGCACTCATACATATTGTTGAATTTTCCACATTTGTGCAAGAGATATTGCTATAAATAAATATAATGCTGCCTTTACACACTTGGAAAAAACCATATCGCATACGGATTTCCACATCCGGACAGCTTGCGACACAGACAACCACAAACACGCACACACACACACACACATACACATATGCGCAACTTAATTGCCCTTCCCAAGAGCCCAAACAGCCTCTCACACACACAAGCTGAGCCACAATTTTAATGAGCGCTCACATTGAAGCTGGCCAAATTTTAATTGTTAATTGCAAACAATTTGTATGCTATGTGGTCGTTCAGTATTGTTGTTGGCGTAGAAGATATGTCAGCATTCCGTCCGGGGATCAAATTGGCCGATGTGCAATATCTTTCTAATTGGGGCTAATGCGGCTAGTTGGCCATTTGTCGCCATTGCCGCCACATTTTGGGCGCCCAAATGCACACACACACACACACACGCGCGATTTGGACGGTTTATAACCGACCACAACAATTTCGAGAGCCGAAATGTCAAATGACTGGCATGTGTCGCTGTCTGAATGCAGCTTCTGCAATGGTTTTCATTTCCAACATAGCTTTAAAAGGAAACTAGTGTAATTAATACGGTTATATGGTTGCATGGAAAACCCAGATGTCATTAATTAATATGAACTTGAAAGCTTGCCAATTTAACATTTCTGCATGGAACACTCATTTGAATAAAAACTCTAGAATGCATGCTTAAGCCAAAACTAAATATGAATATTATGCCTGAAAAGTGATATAAAATGAAATCATACAACTGAATTAGTTTATTTTCATTTTCTTTTCTGACCAAACCTTTCTTTAAACGGCAAGCTAGCAAGCCTGTGTGAGGCAGGTCTCCAAAAGGTGGAGATCCTATTTTCCCCCATAACAGGCAAAAAGACGGATAGAGTATCTTGAGAGTTTTGTAAGAGCCCCAAAAACTCTCTTACTCTATTTTAAATTGAATCCAATTGAAATTATTAGGGGAACCATTTTACTCCAGTAGTAGTACTGGAGTGTAGGGCGTAGGCCCACAAAATGCAGCAGAGGATTCGCTCTTGTTCTTCTTTTCGCGTCCGTTATGGACACATATAACGTAGACCCTAGTTCCACATCTACAAGTACTCCTATTTCATACTCTTGGGTTATGTTCTCTTCATTGATTAAGACCTTGTCTGTGTTTGGCGAAAGCAGCGTTTTCATTGTGTATTATGGAACTTCAAGCCAGCTACGGCCAAACACTTAAGGAGCAATTCCTGTGGTAATGCGGTTGACTTGCTAAATGGTTCCGAAATCCAAATTGGTGAAAGGAAATGATAACGAAACGTTATAAAAATGTCTGGTTGAACTTAATACAGTGCCCGAAACAACTAATTTTTAAATGATAATCGAAAGTGTAGACTTTCGCAAGTGTAGACTAATACAATTTTTGAGACCCAGCATCTTGACTTGAGAAACTAGTCGATCGATTTCCACAAATTGTTCATCTTGACTTGACAAACTAGTCAATCGATCTGGCTACCTTGCTTACGATCACACTGCCGAAGCTGGAAGGAAGTAAACTCGTCTATGATCTGATGAAAGCCGCCAAATCTTTGGGAATCAATAGCATACTGGAGGCAACCACCCAGCATGTGGCCAACAAGAATAATAACTGCAACAGCCTCGAGTCTCTTTGTGAGCTCTTCGGCGTAGAAAATGACTTAGGGCCCGATGATGGGGAAGGGGAATGTTGGTAGAAAATGCAGTTTACTTACTCCGGTTCTATAATAATACAAACATACATATAAGCATATACTGCAAAAGATGAAAATGTAATTTCCCACATTTGTCAAGAATATATATTTTGTTGTTATCGTATAGCTTTGATAAGCACGGCTGCAAATGTTTGGCTTGGGAATCATTTAATAATTGATCTCTTGCATAGGGTTACAAGGCGACTGCATCGTAGAATCCCATTAAAAAACCTGTAATCCGATTTTTATGAAATAGCTGATAATAATTGTGTGACTGCGCCATGTCCTGATTTTCCCTCGGGGTTGCACCAGACTGTGGAGTTGAATGGGCAGCGGCAGCAACAACAACTGCGCTTACGACTCGATGGCAGCTTTGCCATTGATTGTTGGACTCAGTCCAATATTACTGCTCATATACTATATTTCAAGTCCTTAAGGCGAGTCGGTTGTGTCTGTTGTGGGCCGCTATCTTTGATTTGTGGGCAGCAGAAGTAGTCAACCGAACTTTTTGGGACTTTTCGTGGTATAGCGAGGCTTTCTTAGATTTACTACACAAAGATAACCCGTTGTTTCTGGATAATTGTGAGCTCCACAACCTCGAAGCCAATAACTGTTGATGTTGCTTGCAGTTAATTTTTCGCAAACCCACTTAGAGAATAATGTTTGATGTGCCTTATCCCAAATGCGGTGATTCTTGCAGTAGAAGGCATATTCCAATATTTGAAATTAAATCTGTTAGCATGGTGGGCTTCTAAATAAATCATTGTTTCAATTTGCTTATCGGCGAGGAATCTTGACCGCTCCAGCTTGTGGCATGGAATGCCATTTGCATTCCAGAGAGCTATGCTCGGCGAAGCCATTAGAGTATTTCGAGTGCATTTGGATAAGTTCTTGCATCGTTTGCATAATGGCCATAAAATTTATCATACTTTTCTGCATCGATGCCATCATAGTTTTATATTATTTTCTGAACTTGGAGTACTATGCTGTGCGAAGCTTTATTGTTGAGATTTGTCAGAGGGCGTAGTTGGAGCAGCGTTTGGGGATTTTGGCGGCTTGCGACGGTTTACGGATTTTAGGGCATTTGCAAATGAGACCCAAGAGACCAAAGTGTCATTTACTCGGGCTGGATGGCTGGGTGCAGTTGTGAACTGGTGGGAACAGCTTTGCATATCAGGCACATATATATATCTATATATAGTATAGTTTGTTGCCACTGTAGCTGCTGCAAATTTTTCGCTAAAGGGTAGCAGCACAAGTGACGGAATTAGGGTTTATGCCTTTGATGATAATTTACAAACACTGTAAACAATGTAAGTCCGAAATGAACAACGATACATCGGAAACGAAAATGGCCATGACAAACATCGATGCAGCGCTGTATCGAAAAGCTTAACATCGATACATCGATTTTTAATAAAAGTGTTTTCCATTCATATTCATATATTCATATTAAAATTTGTAAAGAATATTAATTTTGAGAGCTGCTCTGGCAATATGCGGTTACGCCGTTCATTTAAAATACAACCTGCCGCTGAAGGATGGCACAGAAGTCCCAAGTACAACAATATACTTATCGGCAATATGATGCGAAGTGGTTTCCAAGTCTACAAAGGGCAAACATTGTGATCTGTAAGAGGCATTTCTAAATAATCGCTAAGCTCAGTATTTTAAGCCTTGTGCCGTTACTTTTAGCAATGCACGCTCTGCATGAATTCGTTTCTATAAATTATTTAGCTAAAATCGTAATTTTCGATTGAAATGGGAATTACAACTTACTTTGGCATGATTCAACAGTGATTCAGTTAACACTTTTCTATATATGTACATAAGCGGTTTCACTATTTAAAAGCTTTGTGTATTTCGCGGGATTTCTCTTCTTGGCGGCAATGTCCGGAAAATCGATGTTTTTATAAAAATCGATCGGAAAATCGAATCGAAAAACATCGAGTTAAAATCGAAAACAATCGCTGACGTAAAAATGGATACATCCATGCATCGATGCATAGTTACATCACTAATGCTAATGCCTTTCATACGATGCGTTACATTTGTATTATAATTATTGCCATTTGTTTTTTTTTTTCTGCGTATATCTGTTAGTAAGTGGGCCTATTTGAGAACTGCTATAGCCAATAATCTGGGCGCGAATTGGTTTTCAGGAGCGTCTGTATTTTGTTTTATTCTCTTCTGACAATTTGCGGTGGTTCGGTCTTGCTTTTGGGGGTCACCTTCGTTAATACCGGCAAATCTGTTTAATCTGCACTTCGGCTCTGTCTCACCTTTGTTTGGCCTGCGATTTATTTTTAGCTTATCGCCGCTATTTGTGTTGAATTCTCTGGACTGGACTGGGCTTGTATTGTATTTGCATACAAGTAGCGGCCAAGCCCAGTCTGCACGACCGGTTCCACTTTGGTCTTTTTCGGCACCTGTGCGCTTGTGTTGTTGCTGTTGTTGTTGTTGTTGTGGGTGACCGCCGAATGGCACCAATAATGTTAAAAGAGTTTGGCAGTAAATGCGAGTTGCCTTGTGCAGGTGTTGGTGTTAGAAATTGCTGCGTTGACAAGCTTTTGAACTGGCCGGCTCAGACAGCTGCAGTTGCTGCCGTTGTAGCATTGTTGTTGTTGCCGGCTGCCTGTGGCCTGCATTGCAGTTGGGGTTAATGTGCTCGGCATGGCACTTGGGGAGACGGCTATCACCGCCAGCGGAGGGGAGTGCCAAGTGCTTTGTTCGCACCTTGACATAGTTGGCATGGGCGTGGGCGTGGGTGTGGGTGTGGAGAAGCGATCGCCTTCGTTGTTTTAGGCACCACTGTATCGGTTATGGGATGTCACTAAAAAATGTGCTTTGTTGTTTGTTTGTACCGTCATTCGACAGTCGTCTAGCGGATGTGTCAGGCCGTTGCTCGCTTTGAATCATTTTCTTTGCATTCAGTTCTGCAAGTAACATTATTCCATTTAAATCATCACTTTTTATGCCGAAGTCAGTATATTCTACCAAAACTATATTTTTGGATGATAAAATATTATGATAAAGTAAAAAAAACACATTTTCATGCGGAAACAACAGAAATTGTAATTATTACTTGTCTCTGATTTTAATTCAGTTTTTATTGATTATAAAAATGATTATCTTCTCTAAAAGTGGCTGTGGCCGACTCTTGCCTTCACAACGCTCTGTAGTCCATTAAGCATGCGTTCGTATAATTTTCTTAACATTTCCAGAGAAATTTCATCATGCCAAGTAAATTCAATGATCTCTTTCAATTTTGCAATTTTGCAATTTTGCTTGTATTTTGCTTTATAATAGACCAAACGTCCCCAACAAGGTTGAGGTCTGGGCTGTTTCCAGGACAATAAAGAGACTCTATACCAAAAATATCTTTATACTCCGTAACCTAAGCCAAAAAAAATAGTTGATTAGTGATCAAATGTTTGGAAAAATTGAAACAAAAGGTCCACGTAGTTCTTACCGATTTCGAACGATGGAAAAAACACTTTTGAAACGTGTTCAGTTATAGCCTCGATTGCAGGCAAAACACCCATTTTTTTTATTTCCACATAGGCTGCAAAGTTGATAGTACCTTCCAGCTTTCGCCAGAGAATATCAGAATATTAGCTCAATTATTATCCGCTATTGGCAAAAATTTAGTCTGGTGAAACGAAATTTTGCTGTAAGAAGGGGTTTTTGCGGCTCCTTTCATGTTCAAATAATTTATCAATTATCGCCATTTAAAAAGGTTGCGCATTCGGACTAAATTCCTGTCCTGACGCCCACTAGTTATCCTTGGACGTCCGCTGCCAGACTGGGCCTTAAATCCTCCATTAAGATGATACGTTACACATTATTTGCTCAGATCACGCAACATTTGAAAAGTTTTGCTTTTTAAAGCTAATACTATCAATTTTTTGAATTTATGAAAAATCACTCTCGGCTTTTTATACCCTGTTCCCGTAGGGTAAAAAGGGTATATTAGGTTTGTGCAAAGTTTGGTTAATCCAGACAGAGGAAATGGACAGACGGACACGGCTCTCACAATTTCTCTCGTCATGCTGACTAAAAATATATACATCTTTTGGCTCCTTATATACCCTTTTTAGCCTTCGGGTACAGGGTATAAAAAGAGGATGACTTAACGATTAGAACATATAGGTCGTGCCAGCCCGAGTAAAGGTTAATTATTTGAGTTTCGTTGCAAATACATAAATATTCCACAACGACTGTGTTGTGACAAATAAAGAAGTGACCCTGCATTTTTATTATAATATTAGATTGTTGCATCCATCATAGCAGCGGTGCTCATTGAAACTGCTTTTGATTGAGATTGCATTCTATATTTGCAATGTAAATAAATATCTAGTCGGAATAATGCCAACTCTAGAGTAGGGTTTTTTAATTAAGTATTTAAGCTATTACTTTCCTAGCTTACGCTTACGTCCTGCCCCAATATCCCTTGTGCCAACAAAAGTTGGCGATAGCCTTGGCTGAGAAGTGGGAGCGCGCATCTTCCGTATCCAAGAAAATGTCGCTCGTCAGTTTAAATTGAGTTTTGTGCTGCCAGAGTTGAGTTGCACGTCTTCAGCAGCTCAACTGCTTATACATATACGAGTATGTATATATAGTACATATGTATGTATCTTTCTGTTCCTTTGCACACTCACTGAATCAAATCATTCCTCAAATAAATCTGTAGATGATGTCTTCATAAATAAAACAACGCGAAACGCATTCAAACTAAGAACTTCCGATGAACTTGTGATAGCTATTTAGTACGCTTTAGTAAAGAAGTTAAGCGAATTAAGTCAACAACCAACAACCTTTGGCGAGTGATCAACAATTAAAATATATAATTTAATACAATATATTAAACGTGGAAAGAAAAATGTGCCCGAAAACATCGAAAACGACACCAGTGCTGCTAATTGGCGTCATCGGATTTGTCATCGTCCTGGTGGTTATCACGGGCATAACTCTCATCAACAACATCAACTTGTCGAACATAATACGGCTGAACGAGAAGGTGGCGAGCGATAGTGTCAGTGCAAATGACAATCAAATCAAGGAGCTTAACTTTGTCAACAATCATCCAAGGAATATTTACGTAAAGCTTAACAGCAGCATCCTCCCTAATGAGAACGATAGTGACAGTGATGATGACGATGATTCTCCCGGCGAGACGAGGACGGCGGACCAAATACATCAAGAGATGATCAGTGTGGCCCACAATGATGCTGCTACTGATGCTGATGCTGATGCCTATGCCGACACGCATGTGCCGCCCAAATTGTCGGCGGTCATTTGGCAAAATGACAGAAAGTCAAATGTGTTGGCAAATACCATAACAACAACAACAACAACAGAAAGTATGATGGTGATGATGATGAAGCCGACGCCACCATCACACAAAGTTGAAAAGAATGACACAAATGTAGGAGCTCTGCCCTTCGGAGGCATAACGCAACCGAACAGCGGTTTGATTGATTACGAGAAGCGCGCCCATGTCGTCCAGGTGAGTGAGTTGGGGCTTCAATCTTTTAAAACGGGTTGTGCTCTTGCTTTTGTCATTGTGTGCGTGTGCGTGTGCGTGTGACAGTTCCCTGCCCAGCATCATGTATCAACTCGGCATATGCCAACTGCAAGTGGCGACGACACTGCAGATGCATTTAACAAGTCCCGTGACCTTTTGATCTGTCCTGAATCGGTTGGACAAATAAATACCAAATAAATAAATATGCCCATGTCCGAGCGCACCCTGCAACGCACGGCAAAAAGAGTGCCACTACACATATATGTAGTATGTAGGCCAATAGAAGTCAAAGAGCAACTGATACCACTCAAGTCAGCCTCTAAGAATACACAACAAAAGCCAACAATTGTACAGGAATTAAAGCAGGAGCACACTGTCTCACCTATACACTGACCTGCTCTTGAATAGGGACAGACACATTTGACAAGCAAGTTACCAATTTAAAAAAAATGAATAAAAAAGAAAACGCATTTAAACACGAAAATTTGCATGAAGTAAGCATAATACTTCACGCACGAGTATGTATATACTTGTAGGAGTTTTACAATTTTTAATTACATTATATCCATTTATGGCAAGTTTGGCTTACTTTATAATAATATAATTAATTGGGCGCGCCTGGGCAGTGGGGCCTGTAAGGCTATTGTACTAAAACAATAAATAAAATATACTAAATGAATAAATAAAATTTAATTGAATATTCATCTCTCTAATTTGGCACTTACCCACTAGATTTAATGCAGCACTGAGCTGGTAGTACTACTACAATATTTATATTGACTACCTACTTGTATATTGGAAATAACAAAAGAGCATTTGTCTGAGGTGCTTTCATATTTCTCCCGTACATCGTTTGGTTTTGGAGAAAATTTGCTACTTTTGTTTCTAATTTTTGTTGTTTTTTGTTTTTGGCTTTTTGTCTATTTCAGTTTGTTTTTAATCAAAATATCTATTTTTTAACACAAATGAAAGCCGAAAGTCATGTTTGTCCCAATAAAGTTTATATTCTTAGCAATACAGGGTTTTTCCGTTGCCTCCCGCTGCGTTCTAAGCGGCCCGATTCCCAAGAAAGAAAACCCCAATATAAGAACTAAACGATTAGAGACGCTTAAGTCAGGTGTCCCGACTTTGAAATATTCCGCTGCGGGCATTGCTTGGCTTGAGATTATACAGGGTGCGCCATCTTTTATGTCGGGATGTAAATATTGAATAACTTTGTCATTAGTGAACCGATTGACTTGAGTAGACCAATGTTCAAAAATTAGTCAGAAGGAATTGTACAGAACCAAATTAAATAAAAATATCTCATACTTGAAAATCGGTTGTTTATTTTCAAAGATATTCAATGTTTACATACCGACATAAAAGATGGCGCACCCTGTATATATTGCTACAACTTCCTGTTAAATCGGCCTACCTATGAAACTTAGCATACTGACTCATAATCATTAACTGGAGTTGTTTGCCAAATTTAAGTTCAACATTCAATGAATTACGGGAGTTATGGAAAATTAGATATTGCGTGGTAATTATGCGCTAATTAATAATTCTGCGTATTCACATAAGGCATCTTGGACTAAAATTTGGCGTCCCTAGCTCTTACAGTCTCCCAGATATAGGTGATTACACGAAAGGAAAATCGGGAAAACCCCTCATAGGAGGGAAGTGGGGGGAAAATCAAAAAAATAAAACAAACTTGCACTGCGTACACACATAAGGCATCTTTGTGCAAAATTTGGTGTCCCTAGCTCTTATAGCCTCTGAGATCCAGGTGTTCATATGGACGAACGGACGGACGGACAGACGGACGGATAAATATATACTTTGTGAGGTCTGCCACGCGTCCTTCTGCCTGTTACATTTTGCAGATTCCGCAAACCTAATATACTTTTGGAAATTTCATGTACAGAGTATTAAAATGGTGTCCCTATTCGAGTGAATGGTAGTGTGTTTGTGTTTCGCCAGCGAAGACAAAAGGTACCCTGTATACAGAAACTTGCTGCATTGAAATCCGACATGCGACTTAGTCTTTGGCTCAAATTCTAGTCAAAACATTACTTCTTCAGAGTGTGTGTGTGTGTGTGAATGTTTTTAGTGAGATGAGGTAGATTGTGAGGAGCACGGAAATATACTCGTACATATGAACATATGTATGCGCACAATACATACATACATACATACATACAGGTAGTCTGAACCTTAGCGTTTATTACGCTCACTTGGTTTGACTTGCGCATACAAGCGCACGTTATATACTATATAGACCATACTATACATATACTTGTACGTATATGTATCTGCTTTTATCCGTGCTTCTATTTGTTTATCTGTCTGACTGTCGACATGCTGACGTTTGTTTAGCTACATTGCCTGTTAAACTGACATTTGCGCACAGCCTTCCACACTCACAACACACTCGCACAATTGCCTACAATTGCAATTACGAAGTGGGAAAGTCGTCGCCAGTTTTCTGAGCAGTGCTCACAAAACCCAATTGACACGCATACATGCACACGCACACACACAAACACACAAACAAGGGTATACACATACGAGCCAGCCGAGCCCAACCCAGTTCAGTTCAGCCCAGCTCAGCCCAGTCCAGCCTTGGCCTTGGGGAAAACGCATCGAATTGCAACGAAGCAGCTCGAAACTCAATAAGTAACCTCAAATGAAAGGCGACTAATTCTATAGTCATTGAATCCACTAAATGGCTCAACTGACTGCCAGATCCGGCAACAATAGCTGCACAATAACAACAACAATGTGCAATGAAGCTTCAAATCTGCATCGCCCCATCGCAAAGTTATAGAAATGGGCGCGAATCTGCTTAATGCGTTGATTTCGATTATGTGGCAGTTCTTCGTTCCTCATACTGCATACTTAGTTATAGTTAGTTGAGTGACTTTATTAATCAAGTTTCCAGAAAATGCTCTGCAATCGAATTGGCGCATGCCAGTATCTGCTGACATGTCTGTCTCTAGTAGAAAAGCCTTACCTGCCCCAACCAACAGACAAAATGTGCTGAGCAATCTCGAGGAAAAACACCAACAACAACAACAACAACAGCACCAACCAAGTAAACTTGGGGAGCGGAAAAATAATTAATTAAAATTCTCGTCTGTTATGGATTTGTTGCCTGCCTTTCAACATGCACTGTAATAAATCTAAATTAAATTCAATTTATTGACTTTAATTTCACTTGCTGCGTTAAATATTTCCCACAATAGGCAAACAAACGATACGAGATACTACGTATATAGTATGTGCCGATCTCTATATATATAAATATTTACTCATACAAGCGCATGTGCTCCTGTGTGTGTGAGTGTGTGTTCGCCATCGCACATAGCTTCGTGTGGAATTTAGCAATTGAAAGCAAATATTCAAACACTTGCCGACATTAGGCGCATTCGATTGAAGCACACACACACACACACACAATATATATATATATATATATATATATATATATATATATATATATATATATATATATATATAGATATATATATATATATATATATATATATATATATATATATATATATATATATATATATATATATATATATATATATATATATATACTATATGTAGACACACACACAAGCTTACCCGTACAGGCAATGCAAATCTTTAGCTTTACCTTCCACCTCATCTCACTTTTTTCTTTTTGTTTGCGTTTCCGTTTCAGGTAAGACGTTTGAATTGATGTTACTATTTGAAATGTTGATGTTGGGTAAGTGCCATCCTGTCGAATTGTTGGCTTCTGCACAACAAAAAGAATTTCTGTGCAATTCTCCTGTTGTTTGTACGTGTATGAGGATGTGGAAATGAAGAGCATCTACGATAAATATTTGAGTCTTGTAACAGAGCAAGGTGTGCTCGCATTGTAAGCTTTTAAAGGCATTATACTCATGTACTATATATATACTTATACCTTAGAGCATCGTACGTGCTATCGAAACATTGTTTAATCCACAGCAGCTTAGCTCTGGGAACATTCGAGTGTTACATACATATGTATATACATGTATATACATACATGCCCTGGACAGGCACATAAATCGCCGCTTACTGGACGCAGCAGCATTGCCGTTGTCTCTGTTATCAATTATTCATTTTTAGAGCCCTTTGTGGGGCCACACACACAATCATTATTATCGCCATGACTCGGGATACTATTTGCAATAGTATGATGACCATTCCCCCAAAAACTTGACCCAATTTTTGTTCTTCTACAGCTGATAGTCGAATTTAATTTTTTCGACTGACTGCCTGACTGACTGACTGACCTACCAAACCAACTGGCTTCAACACGCTTGTTTCATGCACTGCCCTCTGTTGATAACTTGGCTCTTGTGTGCGTCAGCATTAAAATGCGCGTCCCATGCACACACACACACACACACACATACCTTGAAATGCAAAGCATTTTGCAAAACAAAAAAGCTTAAAGCAACACTACAACCAAATGGTTAATGGGGCTCAATGTTGCGCCCATTTCCAATTGGCTGGCAAGCCTTAGGTGCACGTCTAGCCAAGCAAAGTCGAATAGCATTGGCAATGGGTAAATGAGTCGGCCAAGCAAGCCGGCCCGCTACAACAACAAGCCCAGCATTGAAATCCACACCATTCGTTGGCCATTTCAGTGACCGTCAAAAGTCTGACGTAGCTTTGACATACTTGACACTTCAGACACTCATGTACAGTGATTCAACAGATTAGTCAACAAAATTCTACATATCTTTGGATAAGTACCTAATACATAAGCTTTTAACTCTTCGTTGTTCATTTATCAGCATGGAAGGCAATCCATGTAGTGGCGAAAGCACCAACAAATGGTCTCCGCATTAAACACTCACTTGCAGCGATATCTCGATCGAAAATTACTGGAATAGATTTTGAGATATTCTGTATACCCTGTACCCAACACGGTGAAAGGATATACTAGTTTAGTGCCAATGTATGTAACACACAGGAAGAGGGACCAGTAGACCCTTCCAAAATACATATGTATATTTTTAATCATTAAGATAAAACGAGTCGATATACCCATATCCACGAGGATCTCAGAAGGTATAGGAGCTATAATAAATAAACCACGTGTTTAGATTCTCTTATGTCCGATAGAGGACAAGTTTGTGTCTTTTCTGACTTTATTACCCTGATTCCTATACCCTGTTAAAATAATTGTTAAAATATTTTATTGAGGCTGAACCACCTTACTACACTTTACAAAAATGGGGAAGCCCCATTCATCTCTCAACAAGGTAGTGCATGAATTCATATAATCCGACAAATAAAGAGGTGGTGCAAACTCAGGAAGCTTATATCCGATTGAAAACGCTTGGAAAACCTTAGTTATATACAAGTCCTTACAAATAATAAAAAATGCCAATTAAAAATGGCAATGAAATAACAAAATATCAATCACCGTTTGGACCATCAAAGAACTGAGTTTCCTTTTTAAACAAAGATCTTATAATTATTCTGCTGCTGAAGACTTTTTGTGTATTTAAGTTATTGAAATAAAAACTTGTGGAATAGGTAAATTGTTTATCTTTAAAAGTGGATAAGTGTAGTAAAAATTATTTATATTCCACATAATATGTGTCAAATGCAAATACGCACTGCACAAAAGGTAGCATTTGGTCGCGCTTCCATCATGTTTCGGCCCAGTGTATTGCACATTGAATTAAACTTCAACAGTTCGCGCCACAAACGCCGTGTAGAGACAAAAAAAAAATGAAAGAATTACAAAATGCTGACACAAGCCATCTTTGTTGGCATAGACCGGGCTTGTTTGTTGCCCGGCCGTGTTGACATTGTCAATAGCACAAGGCGGGGCAGTGCAGCATAATCGGGATTATGTCACAGTGGCAATGCATGGGCATGAAGGCTACGCGATACGGGTACCAGGTTGCGGCAACCCAGTGTATAAAATATATACTGCCAGAGCATGTTCAGTTTTATTGTTCAACTTATTCCTGGCGCCTGGCATAGCTCAACGAATTTGCAGGAATCCCTTAAGTAGGACTCGGTTCGAATCAACCATCATTCGAGCCGCAACTATCAGGAAAAGAAGCATGACTACAAAATGTCAAAGTTATCATTTATTAATTGTCCAACCTAGAACAGATCATAAATAAAGAACAACGATTTAAAAAAAAACTTATTCCTAATGGCAGGCTGGTTGTGAAAACGGGAAACTCTATTAATCTTAAGATATAGAGGGTTGCTTTTCTACGCCTTCTTTTCAAACTTCGTAACTTTGCTGCCTTTTAGAAAGTGAACCATTATACTTGTAGTACTTGATTGCGACAAATAGCTGACATGTTTTTCTGAAACGTTATCTAAACTTTGTTGTTGTTGTAAACAGTGTAGCTTTCATTCGACTTGTGTTTTCCATTGGAATGTTTTTAATGAGCAATTTTTTAATTGACTACCATTTTTTTTAGGAAAGCAATCGATGCTGCGCATAAGTAGATAATGCTTGTGAGCTTGAGGCATCCCTGGTCATTAGTTCCAGCAATACACATTCAATGTTGCATGAACATTTCTTTGCGATACATAAATTAATTAAATATTTTCGATTGTGTTCAGTTCATTAATTAATTTGTTTGTGCTTTCTAGCAAGCAATTTTAAGACTCTTCTTGTCACTGCGGAGAATCGATATCAGCGATTGCGTCCAATAACGAAAAATCAGTATTTTATGATTAAAGTTGAAATCCGTGCGGGAGCAAATGACTGCCGCGAATAAAAAATAAATTAAATCGTAGCTCTGACGACTCGAACAAGGCGCATAAAATGCGGAAAAGTACATACATATATGAATAGTATTAAAAGCCACTCGTTCTGGGATCTTTGTTTGACACCTAAAATGTAAATACAGCTGCATTCACAACAGTATCCACATTTGCATACAAGTATTTTTGTATACCCTGTACCCGTCGGGTGAAATGGGAATATTAAGTATGTAACAGGCTGAAGGAAGCATTTCCGACTCCACAACGTGTACATATAATATTCTTTCCGTCCGTCCGTCCGTCTGGATGAGCGCCTGGATTTCGGAAACGGCTTGGTAGATGACACGAGTATATAAATATTATTTTTTTATAGATCGGTTTTGTGGCTATATACTGGAAGTTACAGTGATGGCATGGATTCTTGATCAGGGTAACAAGCGATTCGATATAGCCATGTCCGTCTGTCTGTATGAACGCAAGGATTTCAGGAAGTATAAGAGCTAGAATAACAAAATTTGTTATCCACATTCTCCTAAATCCCAGAAAGGACAAGCTTGTTTATGATTGGTTGATTGATTGATTAGAAGGAAAGTTATAGCTATAAATGTTATCTCTGCCCAAGCGCTGATTGCAGCTG
Source organism: Scaptodrosophila lebanonensis (assembly GCF_003285725.1). Taxonomy (NCBI): domain Eukaryota; kingdom Metazoa; phylum Arthropoda; class Insecta; order Diptera; family Drosophilidae; genus Scaptodrosophila; species Scaptodrosophila lebanonensis. The sequence goes on along the minus strand of NW_022060587.1, from coordinate 1,832,220 downwards.
TTGTTGTTGTTGTTGCTGTTTGTTGACTTAATTCTGTACTTCACACATATGTCTCCACTTATGTATTGGATATTTTATATGTAATGAAAATAATGAATTAAATTAATTTTTTAAAATTAAATCCTAAAATTTTGTTGTTTTTAATTTTTTCTTTTTTGGTAGCAGTGGGTACAGGGTATTTAATTGAATTATGAGAATGTTTTTATACCCTGTACCCGTAGGGTAAAAAGGGTATATTAGGTTTGTGCAAAGTATGTAACATGCAGAAGGAAGCATCTCCGACCCTATAAAGTATATATATTCTGAATCAGCATGAGAAATCGATCTAGACACGTCCGTCCGTCTGTCCGTCTGGATGAACGCAAGGATCTCAGAAACTATAAGAGCTACAATAACCAAAGTTGGCATCCAGATTCTCCTACATCCGAGAAAGGACGAGTTTATATATATTTTTTTTTTTGGAATTTCGCCCAGAATTTTGTCAATAGCGTCCACATTTCAAATGCTACCCAATCCAAACTTTGCACACAAAATTTATACATAATATTCTACTTTTTCTTCAAATTGCATCTAAATCAGTCAATTCTAAGAAAAGTTATTAGCGAAACAAATTCTCTCCAGTACAACCCCCCCAAACTGCAGCAACAAGTTCCCTCTTCTTCTTCCTCTTTTTGCTGCAGTTATGGGCGCATATTACTCAGTGTCGGAAGTTTACCTGGGAACAGGGTATTTCACTGTCGGGCTTGCTCGACTGTAGCGTTATCTCTTGTTCAGTTTGGTACTAGTTATTGAAATGCTATTTGTTTGTTGAAGGTGGGTTTCTTGTAGCGACAAAATATGTGGAAAAAATTTGTTGATTCACATTTTGTAGATGACTGTAATAATTTAAAGACATGCTATAACAATAATTTAAATTTTAAAAATGTTTTTGTTTTGTTTTTCCAATTAACAGGGAGTCTTAAAATGCGGGACATTCCACACCATTCTTGTTGATTTATACGCAGAGTATATGAGAGAAATTGGTGTACTTCGTTCTGCAAATGACTGCATTAAGTTCAATTGGTTGTTGCGTCAATTTTTCATGTGAGGATGTTTGTGAGGCTGTCTGTCAGCCTTGGAATTTCTGAAATAGCTGGTACAGATAACTGACAAGGAAAAGAATTGTCTTAAAACAAACCAACACTTAATCATCAGCTTGACTTATTATACGGAAATTGCTGAGTGATTGATTAAATATGTTGGGTACTATGTAGCAATGCAGGCAATAACGAGATCAAGAAAACACATCCATATGTATAAAGGGAGTTTCTTAATAAGCATTCTGAATTAAAAAAGAAACACCTACTAATTAATAAAAGAGTCTATATTTAACTAATTTTATGGAAGTCATGATGCAAATGGTTTCGACCACAGAAGCGTTTGAGGAGCTGCACGTTTAGTGTCCAATTGTCCACCACTTTTTCAATCATTTGAAGCCATATCTGCTGGTACGAGTATATAAATAATTGACCTAGACCAAATACCAACATATACCAACGATTGTCTGCTTTAATGCTGTTCGAATAGCGGGCCCAAGTGGTCATTTATGTTGATCGTCAAAGTGGCGGTGCTCCCACGTACCTTTTTTATTGCACACTGATTTTGGAAACATATATCAGTGTGGCTACAGTTTTTGAACGTAAGTCCTTCCATACAAACTAGAGCTACAAGAAAATCGATTCTGATTTTTTTTTAAACATCAAAAGTTATATCAATTAATTAATCGATTTTATTTCTGAGAAAATCGTAGAGAAAATCGAAAGAGATTGATGCAGTCAACATCAATTATTTTGCAGCTCTAATAATAGCAATAAATAACACACTATAGATGCAAAGAGATAAAGCTTGTTGATATGTGTATATAATTCCGAACAAAGAGATATAGCAGTATTGTAAGGGCTTGTTGATACATGTATGTATTTCCACTACTGTCTTTGATCAAAAAATCGATGATGAATCGATGTTTAACTTTTTCTTGTGCTAAACATTGATTTGTTTCTGGGGAATTAATTAGTTGTATCAAGTAAGTATAATGCAGACTTGAATTAGCACATCATAACGTGAAAGTGACGCCGACAACGATTATATCAATTATTAAATCGATTTTATTTTTGATAAGACCGTCAACAAAAAATCGAAAGCGATCAATGCGGTCTACATCGATTATTTTGCGGCTCTAATGCACACATGAAATTGGATAAACGTTTACAGTGCTGCCAATTTACAAAAATTATCTTCAAAATAAGAATACTACAAGTATAGTATATAGATGCAAAGAGATATATCACTATTGTATGTGCTCGTTGATATATGTATGTATTTCCGCCGCTGTCTGCGGTTCGTTTGGTCGGTTGTCGTCATTACGAATTAAGTTATTCCCTGAAATGTGCAAACAGCGCACAAAACGTGCCACAATGTGTGCGAGTGTTGCTGTTTGAACATCATTTCCGCAGTGAAACGTAAAAACGTGACACATGGAGGCAGACAAGCACGCAGGAAGGTGCAATGTCACACACACACACCAAAGCAGATCGTACATCTGACACACACACACACACACACACAGGCATAGAGACATTCATCGTTCGTAGCACCACTCCCTGATTCGCGTTTCACATCTCGTATGAGACATTTAGCTTTTTCTATTGCCTTCTTTTCGGCGCTGCCGCTTTGTGTGAGTGTGTGTGTGTGTGTGTCCTTACCACTAAAATGTGGCCTTAGCCTAGGCTCGTTTGCTTGGCCTCTCGGGTGATTTGTATTTGGGCTCTTTTTGGACAAATGATTTCCTACTTGGCCTAGTGTTGACAGCACGTGACTTTGTCATTCATTTTGTTTGTTTTTATTGCCATCATGTTTTTTAGCGTTTAACATTTGTCGTTTAGGCCGCTCTGTGGCTGTCGTGTGGCTGCTGCTGCTGCTGCCGCCATGTAAAGGCCACGATGATGCTTTTGTGGATTTACGAGCGCAATTTCCATAGTTAAAAGCAACTGCTGCAGCACTCAGAGAGTCATCCCACATAAAAACAATTTGAATTGTTTTAATGCTTTTTTGCTTTAAACACGAAACACGGAATACGAAACTTTTATGATGATTGACGGTGCTCGAGAGGCCAAAAGCGCGTTACGAGTCAACCGAAGAGCGTCAAAAATTTAAAGGGAAACCTTAAAATGCACAACTTTTAGTTCAAACTTTTGCCGTGTTTTCCTTTGAATTCATTTTTTCAATTAATTCTTTTTTTTTCGCCAAAACAATCTTAACAATGCAGTTATGAGAAAACAGCCACCCAAAGGAGTAAGTTAAAATTATTATAATTCCTTTCCTTTGTTGCTGTAAAGATGCAGTCAGACTCGTATGTACAGTGCTGGGAAAAGTTTTTGCCAAAACTCTGTCAAGCAAAGACAAATAATTTGCTTGAAGCCATAAAATAATGCAAAGTCGTCGTCAAACAATTCGCAGCATCTCTTCAAAACAATCTAACTATATACATACATACTTGTAGGTACATATAGTATACGAGTATATGTATGTATGTGTATGGAATAAGAGGCTGTGACCGCGTCAGCTTCGCTTTTGTCTCCCAAAATGAAGTGCCAGAAAAGAAACTTAAAGTTTTTCAAACATTCATTCTGCATTTTGCTATTTTAAGAATTGTTATTGTTTGTTTTTTGTAGTTGTTAGTTTTGCGGAACAAAAAAGAAACTTAATAAACTATTACGTAAAATATGCGAATGCAAAAAGTTGCAGTTACTTGCCGCCCGATATTGATTCAGTTTTGAATACGGAATATGGACAGGTGCCCAATTATTTGATAGTACAGTTAAAATGTGAACTTACTTATATATCTGAGATGTAGAGGCCTAGTCTTCAGGTAGTTATACATAGTTGTTGTACTGTCGAGCTGTAATTGTTGATTAAGTTGCTGTTAGACGAACTGTCTTTAATCAATGATTAACTCACATTTATTTATACGAAACCTCCCAACTTGTTAGCATTTAACATTAAAAAACTGAAATGAGTATATATCCTTTATGCGAGTATGCGCCAAGTGATTGGGTAGTTTGTTTGTAATCTTAAATTAAAGCATAATCGCCCTGCTAGTATATCTATTTTTATACCCTGTACCCGTAGGGTAAAAAGGGTATATTAGGTTTGTGCAAAGTATGTAACATACAGAAGGAAGCATCTCCGACCCCATAAAGTATATATATTCTGAATCAGCATGACGAGAGAAATCGATCTAGACATGTCCGTCCGTCTGTCCGTCCGTCTGTCCGTCTGGATGAACGCGAGGATCTCAGAAACTATAAAAGCTAGAATAACCAAAGTTGGCATCCAGATTCTCCTAGATCCGAGTAAGGACGAGTTTATTTTTTTTTTTTTAATTTTCCCCCCCTTCCCCCGCTACAGAATTTCGTCAATAGCGTCCACATTTCAAACGCTACCTAAACCAAACTTTGCACACATAATTTATATATAATTGTCTATTGTTGTTCAAAATTCAATTCGGTCAATTTTAAGAAAAGTTATTAGCGAAACAAATTCTCGCCAGTACAACCCCCACAAACTGCAGCAACAAGTTCGCTCTTCTTCTTCCTGTTTTGCTGCTGCTATGGGCGCATATAACTCAGTGACGGAAGTTTACCTGGGTACAGGGTATTACACTGTCGGGCTTGCTCGACTGTAGCGTTCTCTCTTGTTTCGATTTCTTTTTATCTCACGATATGACTTAGCTAATGGTAATATTTGTAGAATTCTTGTTTGGGTAAACCACAACGCTTCTTAATAAATCTCAACATCTAAACGGCCATTCAGAATTCATCACTAAGTTTCTCTAAAATGGATGGAGTTGCTTATAAGTTGAATGTTTATTTCTTTTGCCGACTCAACAAATTACAACAATTCACGACGATGGCTTGAAAGATCGCTTTTTAACCCACAAGTCACCAAGATCGGCAGTCCATGTAGTGGCGAAAGCACCTATTGAGATGGTCGATATGTCAATTGAAAAGTATTGGAACGCACTTTCAAAACTTGTCTTGTTTGTGAGCTTGTTTGAAGATCTGGTATGCATACGAGTATATCTTGTTTAAAGGGTCTCTAGACAGGCTTGGGTGTAGCTTCAGATGCCATATCGAACTTTTTACATTTTCATAATACATTTGTGCATTTTGTGTCTCCGAAATATTGTTAAGTCGGCCTTATACATTATTTAAATTTTACACATCATAGCTTATCACGATTAATTGCACGTTATTGCTTACCGTGCGAGTTATTAGATTAAACTAGCAATCCATTTTACTGTTTGGGTACAGGGAATAGACTTCCTCCTCACAGCGATACTTCCACCTCTTCAACCCTTCCGAAAAGGAATTCGCCATCGTGCTGTTTATAATGTTTCTTTTCGAAAGGAATAATCTCCTCCTTTGATGCAAATTTCTGTCCCCCCAGCGCAACTTTGAGCTCAGGGAATAAGAAGAAGTCAATTGGGGCTAGGTCTGGAGAATAAGGAGGGGCTGAAGTAGTTCAAGCACAATTCATGGATTTTTGCCAACTGAATTTTGGCAACTGCTGATGTTCATTGCCCGGATAGAAATACATAGGGAACTGTTGTGAAACATTTAGAATTTAATGGCACAATATAACTGCTCCAACATTTTTAAATTAAAAATACTTGTATGTATACTATAATAGTTTACACATTTAAAAGCTTGCCTTTTGGCTTTTCAAGTTATATTGCATGTTAATATAAAATAATACTTCATTTGCTGTCATACTGGCAATACATCTGACTGAGAATGTTTTAACAATTTGATTATATTATAGTCCCCTTCTAAGTCAACGAAATCTGTTTTTTTAACTGTTGTATCATTGCCAGGGTAGAAACAGTTCGGGCTGCCCTCAAATCCAATGCAACAATAAAATGCCGCATGCAGTATGTGATGCTTTATAATGTAATCGTTCTACATTAATATCACGTGCTTCCTCTCCTTTATAGGCAGCATTATGTAATGCACCAAAGACCGTAACCATTACAATCAAATACCAGCAGAATACTAACAATTTCTTTAGCCCGATTTCCCCAAATCTGGCTTAAAGATTTTACGAAATTCTTCCTCTATTCAATCCTGAATATACAGTTAGTTGTGAACTTTATGTGTCTTTATCATATTTTCCTTTTACCAAACTGGTCTTATTGGTTTCATAAATGTGTTCCCTTATCGTTTAAAGTTAAAGGTAGACCAAAAGTTGTTAATAACATTAGCTTGGATTTATTGAGACATTGCAGAGCTTGCATTCAGAAACCGCGCTTCCGTTGGTCGTGAAGGTAGACGGTTGTCACAGCAGGAGGCCGTCCAGGACCGTTGCTGTCCTGTTCTGTCCGCATTGCACAGTGGCTGATAATGCATGTTGCGAGACACGAAGAAAATATTGGCTATTTCCACACACACAAATGAGAATTTGTCAAAACGTTCAATAATTTATTAAGTACATTAATGTGTCTGTCTTTAAGTATTTTTCTACATTCAACTTGTGGGGCTTCACGGATTCATTTCTTCTTAACCAAAGATGAACACTTTCTCAACTGCTCCACAGGACAGTTTCCATATACATACAAGTACATACATTTTTTCCAAAGTTCCGATTAAATATTAATGATTCTTCAATCACTTAGACGCATCCAATATTTAAGTTCTAACTAAATTTCAACGCAAATACAATTCTTAGTAGTCGAATTGGGATATATTCAAACAATAGAAACAACAAATGGCCAGATTTTGAGAGTCGACGTAGCGCTGTCTGTCTGTCCGTCCGTATGATCACCTGGATCCCATAGACTATAAGAGATAGAGACACCAACTCAACTCTGTACTGCACATACAGACACGCACAGAGAATTTCAAACTCGAGCTTTGCCACTTTTTACATCTCAATATATTCACAATTTTTTATCCATTTAAGAGCCCTTTTCTGGTATTATGCCCAAAGCTTAACTTTTTTACTATCTCGCTGGTTAATAAATCTTCTACGATCCAATCTTCGGAGATTTTCCGATTTTCCTAAAGCCAATTAATTGATATTCAGTTTCCTTCCTCTAAAATGAGGTCCAACTTTAAATTGGAATACAATTTCAATAAAATCTCATTCGACATATAATTATTTCAGCTATAAAGAGATGCTTATACTCATTTGAATATGTATTTAGGCAATATACAATATTTTGAGATCCTATTCGTTGCACTAAACTATTGCTAAAGTATAATAAGTATTGGATTTATGTCACTTAAAGTCGTGGAACCGCCCACTTGGTCTTGCCGTAATTTCTACTCAACGAATTATAAATGTACTGACCAATTTTACATTTAAATAAATACTTCATTTTAAGAAATTACATTAAAAAAAAGGGTGAACAATAAATTGTTTAATATTTTAGTTAATTTGATGAAAACAAGCGCCATCGTCGCCATTCATCTGTTAGAGTTTCTTCAAATAATACTGAGGAAGCTTATAAAAAGGGTGTGTTGAATTACAATGTTGTATGAAGTTATGATTTCTATTTAGAAGATAATTTGGAAAGTGAGTTATCCTGATATCCCCAATGAGTAGGAACATAATCCCGCTTGGCTGATGGCCATCCTCTGTTTGCTTGTCTAACTTATAGACTGATTTAACCTTTTGGGAGCTCCATTCTTTAACGATCTCGTCTTTTGGGGTGCTTAGTAGAAAGGGTGCGTAGATAGCAGCTTTTATGGAATTCAGAGTTGCATGGAATTTGCATTCAATTTCACATAAGCCTGGCAGTTGAGTAGCTTTAATAAACACTGGCTCCTTTTTTGAATTCACAAGCATTACCAAATTACGATCTTTCAGTCGAAGAAGTTCTTATTAATAAGGTTAAGTGCATTGTAAACCGAAATAACAATTATGCTCAGAAATAGATTTATCGCTCTTTTTGGCAGAACTCGTATAGTGTTTGTTGTGGGATGTTCCGGAAAGTGGTTTAGGTTGATGCCTACTTTTTTTTAAAGCTAGAGCAGCGAACCGATTGTTTCCCAAATAAGATGGCCCAGGGCCTCCCATGTTGACTAACTAAGACTAACTAGTCTCGGGTTTTTTTCCGACAAAGATAAGCTCACATTTCTCACAACAGACTGAAAATAGATTTGAAAATAATTAAAAATGTTGAGAGCCAGTATTATCATACGAGTACTTGTCTAAATGTCTGGGAAAGGAAGCTTAACTCTGGAATTAATGTTTCCTTTCCTTCGTATTGATTCTTTTCTGTGCTCATCCCGGTTGTTCTTGTAATCTGTTGTGTTGGGGGGGTGGAAATGTTTTGACTTTTACTTCGCTGGCATCTGAGTTTTAGAATCGAGCGCACGCCTTTAATGGCAAATGAAGCGATAAGCCGATTCGTCCTTTGTCCCTTTGTCGCCTTTGCTGTTTTTTTTTTGTACGCGCAAAGGCAAAGTGATTGACTGACTGATGACTGAGCTGGGGGGGGGGGGGGGGAAACCTGTAGTCAGCGCGTTGGAGTTTAATTAATTACCAGAAAATTGTTAATATTTGCTTGCTTTCCCTCAAAGCGGCCGGTGAACGGGTTGCACAAACATGCCGATGCCTCTCCTGGTGTCGTGTGTATGGTCGGGTGGCTACGTTTTATAATTTACGTTTCGCTTTTAATTTAATTTAAAAGAGCGCGCCCTAAAGTATGCAATTCCAAATTATGTTGTTTGCTTTGGTTGCCGCGCCGGGACCGACCGGGACCGAGGAGCCCAGTGCATTTGTTTGCAAGGGCCTCTGGCAATAGCAGCGATAGTGAATGTAAAATAGTCAAAGCATGTGCGCGAAAACACACACACACACACATCCATCCATGCATGTGTGTGCATGTTCCTGCACAAATAAACAAAATGGCGACCAAACATTTCGCGTTGTCCATTTCATTAACATTTTTGCTCTTGTTTTGCGCAGCACACATGTGGGTCTGCGGATGTCTATGTACTAAGTATATATGTATGCATGTACATATGTATGTACTCTTATATATGTGTATATATGTTGGGCAGCCTGTTATGCAGAATTGAATTGAAGTTTAAAAAAATACGCGAGGCAGCAAAAAGTTTCAGGAAAAAGAAAACATGCCAGCAAATTCAGAACAAGTTCTGGCAAAAAAGCATGCAAATATTAAAGTGTTTAATTTTTTTCTATCATCAACAAAACAAAAGGCTCTGTACCGGGCAGGTCTTTGCTGGCTAAAAAATTCAAAAGGATAAATGAATAGGCATACAAATACACATGCATTCATGAATAAAAGACAAGAGTTTTAATTTCAAAGTAATCTACTTAACACAATTGGATTTACAAAAAGGTCTGGTCTGGAAAGCTAAGAAAGTATTTTCTTATAAAAAACTCGGTGCATGTGCTTAGCATAATTAAAACAAGAAAGGAATGCTAAAGTCGAGCAGGCTCAACTCTTAAATACCCTGTACCACCCCACAAAAAAGTAATTAAATTAAATTAATTAATTAATTTAATTAATTAAATTAAATTAATTAATTAATTTAATTAATTAATCAGAAAATCAGAAAAAATGAACAAACTCGTCCTTTCTCGGTCTCAGGAGAATCTGTATACCAAGTTTGGTTATTCTAGCTCTTATACTTTTGGAGATCCTTGCGTTCATACAGACAGACAGACGGACAGACAGACGGACATGGCTATATCGACTCGGCTTGTCATGCTGATCAAGAATATATATACTTTGTGGGGTCTACCAAGCTGAAACTAATAAATTTAAACATTAAAAAATTTGTGTAGGCATTTTTCGAAGTCTAGGAACGTAACCCCTCATTTTGTATGGAAATACATGGCTCGTTTAACGCGATTTCGCTTAACAGGACGTAATCCCCGCGTTAAGCGGGGGCTAGGTGCACATACAAGTATATTGTCTTATCCATAATGCTCTGATGAGCCGTAAGGTAGCGATGCGCGATATAATTCGATGTTCATTGATACATCAGCACTTGCCTTCGATATATCGAGCTGCAAAGATGTATCGAATATTATGACGTCGACGCCTAAAATCGATTATATTGATTTTGATGAATCCAAAATCGATTTTCATTTTGTATCTAACTTTGACGTTAGGTTAGGTTAAGTCACATGGACAAGCCTGCCTCTTTTTCCAATACATTTTCTTCGATCGACGATGGTGCGACATTAGAATATACAAGTAGTCAGATTTTCCCGAAAATTTCGTTTGTCTTACAAAACGACACTAATGCAAATTGTAAATCAGTGGCGTTCATTGTTGTTCTTCCTAAACTGTAGTTCGTGCCCAACTCTTGCAAAACCCGTGGCCACTTCAAAAAAGTGAAAACAAACTTTGTTAATTTTATGTAAAAAATAATTAACTCTGCAGCAAACTACAAACAAGCCCGACAGTGAAATTCCCTTTACCCAAACAACAAACTTCCACGGCTGAGTTATCTTCAAAAAATAAAGCAATTAAGCTTGGGTATAGGAAAGAGTATACACATCAAGCTTGGCCAATGCGGACTCATCCGTTTCCACAACCGAGGCGTTCATCCATACGGACGGAGAGACGGACATATTTAAATGAAGGGGCAGGCTAGATTTGACCAGGTAGCCCATTTTCTCGTACTGCCAGTCGCAATACATACCAATATATATTTATATATTATTTATTTATATTTCTTCTTCTTCAATTAGATTAATTGTCATAGGGTTTGCGTCTATGCTTGTGCATGCACTATATACCCGTATATAGTTCACTATTAATTCATATTAACATTTATGGCTATATCTATATATAGTATAATCCTAGAACCACATTACAGATGTTCAAACAGTGGAATTAACCTTCACGTTTTTATGGGGAGTACATTAATAATTTATCCGTAGTTTAGTTTTGGTACGTTGAAGATACTTAGAGCGCCTTCTGGATTATGTGTTTAGTAGCTTTAAGTCAAGAGATCATAAATCGGCTTAGAAGAGTATTAGCAAAACCATTTTCGATTAATTTTTAATCAGTTTTACCAAGTCTGGAAATTTGTTGGTAAAAAAAATAGTGATATTTCCGATCCTGCTTAACATCTCTTCAATTTTGCTAATCCTGCCCGAATTTCGAAAAGCTACTGGCATCAACTGACTCTTTTGCAAATCCGGACCTGCCTTTAAATGTCTACATTTCTCACGGATGTTATTACAAAACAGAAAACAAGAACATATAAATATATAAATGAGATACATACGGATAGATATTTGAAGATTGTATGGTTTTTAACTTATATGATACATACAGGGTGCGCCATCATTTATGTCGGTATGTAAATATTGAATAACTTTGTCATTAGTGAACCGATTGACTTGAGTAGACCAGTGTTGAAAACCTCAGTTCAAGAAATTGTACATAACCAAATTAAATAAAAATATCTCATACTTGAAAATCGGTTGTTTATTTTCAAAAATATTCATGTATACCTAGTGCTAGGGCCTTAATAAAGACGCTAAACGTTTGAATTCAAATATAAACTAGTTATACGACAAGTCGATCTAGCCCCGTCTGTCTGTCCGTCCGTCTGTCCGTATGAACAACTAGATCTCAGAGACTATAAGAGCTAGAGCCACAAATTTGTTCACAAAGATGCATAATGTGTGTACGCTGTGCAAATTTGTTTTATTGTTTTGATTCCCCTCCCCCCACTTCCCCCCTATGGGGGATTTCCCGATTTTCCGTTCGTATAATCACCTATATCTCAGACACTATAAGAGATAGGGACACCAAATTGTATTCCCATATGCCTTATGTGAATACGCAGAAAATGTGCATTTTGGAATTTCGCTCCCTTTCCCCCGTAATAACTGATTTTCCATAACGCCCGTAATTCTTGGAAATTTTCAGTCAAATTTGGCAAACACCTTCAGTTAGTGATTATGAGTTCGTATGCCTTTCATTATGATAGGCCGATTGAACAGGAAGTTATAGCCATATATATAATCTTAGACTAAGCACTGCCCGCAGCTGTTATTGTTGTTGCTGCTTTGCACAGGCACACGAGACATACACAGACACACACAAACACACACAAACACGCACAACCACACGCATTCCTATTCTACACATACATATGTACAGAGTATTTCACAGTTGGTACACCAGACATTAGCTTCTCCACTTGTTTTATTATGGAAAATTTTGTTACTTAAGGTCTACACTTACTTTCTGCATATTCTTTCTCCTTCTGCAGTTCCATAAAGTGCATATCGTCTTCTCTTATTTGTGTGTGGACTGTATTTCCTATTGGTTGTTTCTTCCATTGCCCTGATGCTGATAATATTTACGGTCTGTCATGGGTTTCAGCGACCCTTTTTTTCTTGCAATCACTTGTGCGTGCACTAATATTTATGACCTGGTTGCCCATGTTCATATACGCGTATGAGCAAGTGACGTTTTTATCTATTTGTGCCTGGTTTCAAAGAAAGGGAATTGCATTCACTTGACATTTTACATTTCACATTTTCTCATTTGACAATAACTTTGGTATTGAACATGTTTATTTGAAACAAGGAATTGATCTTATGACCATTTAGTAATTGCCGTTACTTTTCGTTCAACAGATGATGCAACACGCCTGGCACAATTACAAGCTATATGCGTGGGGAAAGAACGAACTGCGTCCGTTATCGCAACGCCCCCACACGGGCAGTATTTTCGGCTCATACGATCTGGGGGCGACAATTGTTGATGGCCTGGACACATTGTATATAATGGGGCTGGAGCAGGAGTACAAGGAGGGACGTGATTGGATCGAGCGCAAGTTCTCTCTGGACAATATTAGCGCCGAGTTGTCCGTGTTCGAGACGAACATACGATTCGTGGGCGGCATGCTCACACTCTATGCCTTCACAGGGGACCCGCTGTACAAGGATAAGGCTCAGCATGTGGCAGACAAGCTACTACCCGCGTTTCAATCGCCAACGGGTATTCCGTATGCCCTAGTCAACACGCGTACCGGCATTGCCAAGAACTATGGCTGGGCGTCGGGCGGCAGTTCCATTCTTTCCGAGTTCGGTACCCTGCATCTGGAATTTTCCTATCTGAGTGACATAACCGGCAACCCGTTGTATCGTGAGCGTGTGCAGACCATTCGTCAAGTACTGCAGGAGATTGAGAAGCCTAAGGGCTTGTATCCAAACTTCCTTAACCCGAAAACGGGAAAATGGGGTCAACGTAAGTGTCATGTGTAATTTGTATTTTATTTATAGTATTTATTAACTACTACACCCACCAACTATATTTTCTTCGATCCGTTTAGTGCACATGTCACTGGGCGCCCTGGGCGACAGCTTTTATGAATATCTTCTGAAGGCGTGGCTGCAATCGGGCCAAACGGATGAGGAGGCTCGCGAAATGTACGACGAAGCTATGACAACCATTATGGACAAAATGGTGCGCAAGAGCACCAATGGCTTGATTTACGTATCCGATTTGAAATTTGATCGTTTGGAGCACAAAATGGATCACTTGGCCTGCTTCTCCGGTGAGTCCGTTGAACGTTGGCCTACAAATATTTTTGATTTGGTTCAAGAACTTACTAATCCCACAACCTTTTATAGGCGGCCTATTTGCCCTTGGTGCTGCCACTCGCCAGAACGAGCACGCAGACAAGTACATGGAAGTGGGAAAGGGTATAACCAATACCTGCCACGAGAGCTATATACGGGCTCCCACTAAGCTCGGTCCGGAGGCTTTTCGGTAAATATAAATGAGTCCTTACAATAATTCTTATTACTTAGTTCATTTCGATGGCACTTTTCAAATCTAATTTATTCGGGATCGACAATTACTGCTTTTTATACAAAGTACACATATATACTAAGTAAATACTATGCACATATATTTGTAATACTCCCACTGGCTGGTTGATTTCAAAGAGATAACTGCATTGCAGGTTCCTCCCTCCAAACTCTTCCAAAATCTCGAGATCTCATTTTAAAGTTCGCACTTAATGTTCATCAGGCTTGTGCTGTTTATTAAAACAATACTTTGCTTGAAGCGACCCGGAAGCTCAGACATTGCTCAACAAACTATGCTTCCAATTCCCAGAAAAGTATTTATTTAAATTACATATGTATTTATTTAATAAATCAACAAATAGTGCTGTCGTACATATTACAAAAACTATTATTTATATTATATTATAATATTATAATTTAGACTAAAGGCATGTAATGATATTACGTTATAATTTTAACTTAAAAGATAAGGAAGCCTAAGAAAAATGTAAGAAAAATGCAGCCATATGTGGTGGGAGACATTACAGAATATTTGATCTCATGTGAAGGTCAAAATATGTTCATGTTCCAAAAATACAAATCGTAGAAGCCCTTACTTCTAGATCTGCTTATAATAATATTATCATATTAAGGATCGGTTCAGTAGGTTTGGTAAACAGTACTGTGAAGCATTTTGTACCCTTTACGCAACCCACATTATCAGATACTTTCATACCAACATTCTCAAAACATTCTAAAAACAAAAAGTTGTCTCTACAAAATCTCCTTCTAAGTCAGATCCTGTTTATGGCGCTCTATTATATAGCTAAATCTCTAGTGTTTAAATTGTATTCCAAGATGCCTCATGTGAATACGCAGAAAATGTGTATTTTGAAGTTTCCCTCCCTCTCCCCTAGAAATAGTGATATATGATAACTCACGTAATTCTCAGAATTTTACACTCACATTTGGCAAATACTTCCAGTTAGTGATTATGAGTCCATATGCCAAGTTGCATCATGATAGATTTTAAAGGAAGTTATAGCCATATAGAGGTTCTCTCTGCTCAAGCGCTGCTTACACAGACACGAATAGACACGCATAGACTTGCATACACTCAAATAGTCAATTCTCATGTAAATGTGCAATTATACACCCTTTACGTGAGTTCGAATACCGAGGAAGGTGTCTCGGTTGACTCGTAATTGGATCTAAATTGGAAGATATAGCATATTTTATTTCCAACAACTCGGAGTCCTTAAAGATATAATTGCAGCTTTCGAAAAGTTTCATTCATAAATGATCATCTATTGTGCAATGCGGAAGTAGTGCTGCAATTAATTTATTGTTCCGTTCAATCCTTAGGTTCAGCGATGCGGCAGAGGCGCGTGCCTTGCGCTCTCAGGAGAAATACTATATACTGCGACCCGAAACGTTTGAGAGCTACTTTGTGCTGTGGCGGCTGACGCACGATCAGAAGTATCGCGACTGGGGCTGGGAGGCGGTGCAGGCCCTGGAGAAGCATTGTCGAACTGCGCACGGATATTGTGGACTGCGCAACGTATACCAAGCGGAACCGGTAAAGGACGACGTGCAGCAAAGTTTCTTCTTGGCCGAGACACTGAAGGTGAGCTGGTGTTGTGGGGCAATAGATTAATTGATAGAGTGTTTGACGATGACAATTTCTTTGTTCGCAGTACTTGTATTTGCTGTTCTCGGATGACTCTGTACTGCCGCTAGATGAATGGGTCTTCAACACGGAGGCGCATCCGCTACCCATAAAGGGCGCCAACATTTATTATCGTCAAGCGCCCGCTACACAACCTGCACCGAATGCCTCATAAAATGCCGAAATGGCTACAGTTTTAGCTATTTCTGCTATTTAAAGAACTACCTAGTTTTTTTTTTGTTTTTTTTTTTTAACTTGAATCTAGAATGTTTTTAAGGCGTGATGACAACTACATATATACATATATATATACGCGATGTAAACACACCTTTAATTCAGCAAATACAACACGAATTGTGGAATTTGTATCAAGCTAAATTATTTAGCTATAGCTATGTATGTAACATTTCTTCTTCTTTTATGCATATAAGTATATATATAAATATATATAAATGCCGTATATATAGTATATGATGGAACACTGCAAATGTATGTGTGTGAGTGTGTGTGTGTGTGTGTGTGAGTTGTAAGCAACAATCAATTGTCTTCACAATTTGCTAATTTTCAATAGATCGTATGGCATTTTCACTAATTCTTGTAATAATATTGTATTGCATGCATTGCATTGTATGTATATTGTTAAAGAACCAGAACCAGAACCAGATCAATATCAATATCCAGCTCAAGCCACTAGTTGCTAGCCCTACAAGCATACATTTCCGTTGAGCAAACTTTTTGTTCGAGTGCCAAACCAAAAACTCTATTCTATTTATGTGCGAGTATGCGATTCTCTGAAGAAGACTGCTGGAGGCTGGCTGGCTGCTTGAGCTTGGCCATTATGTTCGATATACAAATACATACGCATCCCTCCTCTCACACCAGATATACAGTTATAGTTATAGTTTTCGTTTTTATACATACATACATACACGCGTACATACGACATCATACAACTGTAAACTCAGGTGTTCTTTTATGTTGACTCGATATACGAACATACCAGATATTGAATGTACATTTTTTTAAGTTAACGTCGCAGCCTATGTGTTATCTAATATACTTTTAACTTTCGGATAGTTTGGCTGTTTTGGCGGTTTTAAGCATGACTTGTGTGTACAATACTGTTACAATTATTGTCCTTGGGTGTACATATGAATGGAATATTTGAGAACGCATGCTTTAAGAATTAATATGATTAATAATTATGGATTTAACGCCTTGCACTTGTTTCACATGCGCTATCTAAACAAACGTATTTACAACTTGCAACTACTTAGCAAATTCTTGCGAAAGCTATCAATCTCTTTGTATTTACTTAATACTTGTACTACTATACGAGTATGTATGTTCATGAACACTTGCTTGCAAGCTTCATTTTGTAAATATGTTTCCAGCTAGCAGCAGCAAAAGGTGTCGGTCGCATTGGCATTGCGGTTGCCGAGCCTGACGATTGGAATGATGATATTGTCACATGTAGTTAATGATATAGTTTAAATGTGTTATTTTATACATATACACACACTATAAATAACTAGAACTTAACTTACTTTAAACAAATGTAACGCAAATTACTTTACCACAACAACAACAACAACAACAAAAAACAACAACTCCAAAATAAGTATATAATAATAAAAGAAAAAGGAAGAAGAAACAGAAACAGAAACAGAAAAAAATCAAAACCAACAAATAAATGGAAGAGAAAAAGCAACAAACAATATGAAACGAATCTTAAATATCTAATTTAAATTAAATTAAATAATAACAAAACGTAGGCAATTGTTAAACAAAATATTTATACAATTATACAAAAAGATAAAGGGCAAGCAAGAAATTATTTTTAAACATGTAAAGTTTTTTTTTATATACACACACCCTAGATATTAAAGTGCATTAATATATAACGACGATATATACAAGTACACATACATATGAGAGGGGATGTATAGAATTAGAAGCAGTTTAGATGGCACCTTTTCGAATGTGCTAGAGAGCTAATTGAAAGGGGCGGGGCATCCGATATTGAACTGTCGTAACATTTTTTGTTCTATTTCGTAAGATCACATAAACGAATCTGAAGCTTGGTTTTTGCATTTTGTTTTTAGATTTTTGATTAATTTTTATTTACAATCGCACAACGCAAGCTCTATATACATGCAAGCATAAAAACTGATTGATTTTGGAAACGATGAGTAATAAATATGATATTATAAACATAAATAAATACTTATAAATGAAATTGTGGGCGTAACTCCGCAAACTGTAAATGCATGAAACAAAGAAACAAAATCTGTTTTTCATATGCTAAAAACAAAGAATTAATTATATTGTAATAATATTGAACTAAGTTGAATAAAAATCGAATAATTAAACAACAACAACAACACAAGGTGCACGAGTTTCTCGACAAATTCAATGGATATTTTATTTTATTTGCTCATTAGAATCTATTTGCCGTTCAAGTCGGACATTGAATTAAGCGACTGGAGTCAGTTTTTTGCCTTCATGCAAATATTTCCCATATAATGTGTATTTGTGTGTGTGTAGGTGTGGAATTTGTGAAGGCAATAAACTGCATCCGTCGGCGAAATCCTTGAGGTAATCATTAATCATTGCTCTGCCGCTGAGTGTATTTGTGGCTTTTTTTTGTACAGTTGTGTGTTGTATTGTAGTCGTTGCTCTCAGCAAGCAGCGCACTGCTCTTAATCCTTGCCGCGCTTCGTAGTAACTGTTGTCCTCTTCGGAAATTTACGCTGAGGCTCCGTCTTAGCCTTCTTATTCGATTCGGTCGCGCTGCCGCGTTTACTCGGTCTACCTCTCTTGGCACCAGTGCCTAACGAAATCATTTGATTAGGTGGTACACTGGCCACTAACCGAAAAGTCTGCCCTTACCAGGTGCGATGGAGGGTCCGACATCTGCAGGTTTCTCAAAGTCCTTAGTGTTGACCTCTGCGAAAGAGAAAAGTTAAGCTCGCAATCAAATAATATGTCAATGCTTACCAGAAGCAGTTCCAACCTGCGATTCATCACTCTTATCTGCGACACCTCGCTCGACAGTAACCAAATCCTTGGCCTTTTCAATCTCAGATTCGTTAGAATTAGCCTCTGCAAAGCGAAAGGCTTAAAAGTGCATTCAGTTGCAAATAAATATAATGTTTGTTCATACCAGAAGGACCTCCTCCCTGCGACTCTTCATGCTCAGTTGCGACACCGAGCTCGGAGCCAACAGCTTCCTGGGCCGACTTGTTAGTATTGGCCTCTGGGAAGTGAAAAGTCAGATTAAAAAGCTCTTGCAACTTAAGGAAATATTTGTCCCCACCAGAAGGAGTTCCTTCCTGCGACTCTTCAAGCTCCTGGGCTTCTCCTAGCTCCGACCCGTTGTTGTTGGCCTCTTTGGAATGAAAAGTTTGAAAATGTAATTCACCTGCAAATTATTGAAATGTTAGTCCGTACCAGAAGGAATACCCCCCTGCGGCTCATCCTGCTTAGCAGCGAATGCATCGCATTTTGGGACTTCCGACTTCTCTGTGAACACAAAATGATGAAAAATAAATATGTGGCCCTGTAATTGAATGCATTTCGAGTTCTTACCAGAATGAGCTTCGCCCTCCTTATTGAGGTCGGCACCCACGGGATTCTCGGTTCCTTGGAGATCGGGCTCGCGAATGTTGGCATCTTCTTCTTCTTCTCAAAAAAAAAAAAAAAAAAAATGACTATGAAAGAGACACTTTGCTATACAAGTGCAATATAAATTCTCACCCTCATTCTTAGCATCATTCTTAGCTTCATCATTAACTAACTTGCCGGTTTTCTGAAGCCCAGACTCGTTAGTATTGGCCTCTCCGGAAAGTTGTTCAGCCTGCGGCTTTTCATTTTCAACTGCCATAAGTCCGGGTTCCTCGTTTTTTTGAAGCTCAGGCTTCTTATTTTTGGCCTCGGCTAAATAAAAGTGCAGTTAATACTGCATCAATATTTTTTCCTACCGGCCCAATCGTCACTTTGCGACTCACCATTTTCGACTGCGAGGTTATGTCCGACCGCAAATGGGATCTCTGGCATTTTAAACTCGGAACCAGTGACATGACTCTCCTCGCCTGGCTCTGCCGACTTGGCAATGACGGACACATTTGAACTGTCAGTCTCCATCACGTAATCCAGATGCGAATATCGTTCCAGCTCCTTTCAAAATTAATTGAATGTCCAAAATCTGAAAAATGAAAAGAAAAAGTTATTTTAATGAAAAAATTAATTTTTTACTGTACTTACTTTTTCGAAGCTAGCGAACCTATTCCGACGAACTGTCCTAAACGACTGACTTCAATTGACTATAGGAATAATGAATTGAAAATTAAAATGTCAATTTCAAGCCTACTTTGATTTTGAAAAGTAAACGCTATTTGGCACACTTGGAAAACTTCAGACATGTCTAAAAAAGTATTATTTCCAGCACACAAGGCGAGTCAAAATAGCAACGCATAGTTATTGTGATTTTCGAACGTTGGAAAAGGTACAATCTGTATACACTCGAACATATAGGCTTTTTTTAGGAATTTCATTCAAAAGACAATAGAGTCTGAATAACAGAAGTCGAGCCAACTTGGCTAAGCTCCTCCAATGAAACAAATAGGTCTTAAGCTAATAATAAGATAACTTATGCTTATTATATTATTAAGGTTAATACGAATGATAAAAATGTGCTAATGCTTAGTGACTTTGTGGTGAAGTGATTAAAAAAAAAAAAAAAAAAATGTTTAATGGATCTAATACTTTTGAATTTGATTTTCTCTTCTTATTAAATTGGTTGCATTCATTTAGATTAATGGGCTTTCTGACTCATTACCTATTATTGATCTTGGAATCACAAAACACCAAACACAGCTGATATCATAAAGTTTCTCATGCGGATTCTCTCCAACTTATGAAAATGTTTATTCTGCCTATAATATGCAATTTTGATATATCACTTGTAAGTGAAGTATTGTCATAGCTATTTATATGGGTATTTCCATGATGTCGCACGGGACAGTCGTCTTACACGTTTAAGGTGAAAAAAAGTCAACTGAAAACGAATTTTATTTTTGGTAATGGGCCCAACTTATAATTCTTAGCTAGCCCTATAATTGGGGCTAAGGTGGATTTTTTTTTTTTACATTTTTCGTTTCCAAGATAATTACAAGAAACCAAATTATTCGCACGGGAAAAATTCAGAATTGGTTTTCAGTTTAAGCCCAAATTTCAGCGAACCCTGAGGTGACTAGTTTACGGAGGTTGTGCATTGATGTTCGATTGATTATAGCCTGCACAGTAGGAGACGTGGCAGACCACACAAAGTATATATACTATTGATCAGGATGACAAGACAAGTCGATATCGCCATGTCCGTCCGTCTGTCTGTCTGTATGAGCGCAAGGATCTCAGGAAGTACAAGAGCTAGAATAACCAAACTTGGTATCGCGGTTCCCCTAAGTCCTAGACAGGTCAAGTTTATTTTTATACCCTGTATCCGTAGGGTATATTAGGTTTGTGCAAAGTATGTAACATGCAGAAGGAAGCATCTCCGACCCCATAAAGTATATATATTCTGAATCAGCATGACGAGAGAAATCGTACAAACTGTACATACATTTTTGTATTTCACATTGTTTACATATACTTGTACATCTAATTCGTAACTGACATTAGCGAAGAGGACTTTGATTTCTTGCTTCTATCCGATATAGCTGTGGTAGAAATGACTAAAAACTGGGATGACGCCGACTTCTGAGTGTACTTGTAATATCGTATGTAATGACGGACAATAGTTCAATAAATTGTTTCAATGAATTCCTGTCTTTATATTATCAATCAATTGACAGCGGTTCATGCTTGTATCTAAACTGATAAGCTTTCTAAGAATGCATAATTACCAGAGGCATAACCTTTACCTATGGGCCCGTAGTAAGAACAAAAAGAAGAAGAAGAGCAAATAACTTTGTTTTTTTGATGCACCCCCATTTTCCATAACTCCCGTAATTCTTGAAATTTGGTTATAACATCGGATTAGAGATAATGCGCTTGCATGTTAAGCTTAAACATGATATGTTAATTATGGAGAGAGTTATGCCCATAAATGTAAGCTCTGCCCAAGCTTCACCCGCAGCTGTTGTTGCTGCTTTGCCTCAACTCTGTACTGCACACACGCATAGACACCACTCTTATGTAAATGTACGTAGAAACTGTACATATGTATGTATGTTTGTCTCCTCTTATGTGTTGTTTATTTAATTTAATTAATCAATTAAATTAACATTACATTTTTTAAAAATTGCCTTTTAAATTTTTTAAAATTTCTTTCGTTTCTAGTGGAAATGGGTACAGGGTATTTAAGAGTTCTTTTTTGTTTATTCGTATTTCATCGATAAATATGGGCTGTCGACATAAGTTAAGTATTTCAATATAATTACTTCAACTTGAAAGATAGGAGAGCCTCCGACCGGCCAGCTGTGCCCCCCGATTCCAAATGTGATCTGACACGTTATTAGAGCTAATAAACAACAAAAAAAACTATTCAATAAAATAGTAAGTAGAAGAGGGGAAGGGAAATCTCCAGAGAGAGAGAGAGAGAGAGAGAGTTCTGTTGGGAGCAAGTGACAAAGGCCGTTATAATTTGAACCATTCCCTGTTGGTCTACAAGGAATTGGAAAGTTAAGACGACCTTAGCGAACAGAGGAGTTAATATCAGTCTGTAGTAAAACTACACCCCAAAAACAATTCAACGGATTGCTAATGATGGAAGATTTAGAAGCAATAGTCTGCTAGAATACGAAGCCAAGCAAAGGCTGGGATCCCAGCTCTATCCAAGCAAAAAGTAGAAATTAATTCTGGACAGACTCAATGTTTTGCTGATGTTCTTTAAAATATTTTCCTATAACTGCGTTTTGTTTTGGCAAACCGTCTTTGAAATCCCTAGCTCAGCTTCTCCACAAAGGTGGTCTCAATTAGATTGATGCCTGGGGATTGGCTTGGCTACTCAGGGACGTTCACCTTGTTATACTCTGTACATGAAATGTACAAGAGTATATCAGGTTTACGGGAACTGAAAAATGTAGCTGGCAGAAGGAGGCGTGGCAGACCCCATTAAGTATATATATTCTGAATAGCATGACAAGACGAGTCGATCTATGCCTGTCTGTCTGTCCGTCCGTATGAACACTTGGATCTTAGAGACTATAAGAGCAAGAGACATCAAATTTTGCACAAAGATGCCTTATGTGTGTACGCTATACGAGTTTGTTTTATTTTTTGATTTTCCCCCACTTCCCCCCTTTGGGGCTTTTCCCGATTTTCCCATTCGTATAATCGCCTACATCTCTGAGACTATGAGACCTAGGAACACCAAATTTTAGTCCAAGATGCCTTATGTGAATACGCAGAAAATGTGCATTTTGGAATTTCCCTCCCTCCCCTCTCTCCCCCGCAAATCGTTACTCCCGTAATGCCTGGAATATCGAACTTAAATAATGCAAATGCCCCCAGTTAGTGCTTATGTGTCCATATGCCAAGTTTCATCATGATAGACCGATTTAGCAGTAAGTTATAGCCATAAATATATTTGCTGCCCAAGCGCTGCCCGCAGCTGTTGTTGATATTGGTACTTTGGAATACCAAGAGAGGTAAAATCGATCAACATTTTTTTTAATTCTCGTAATTTTTTTAATTTCTATAATTATTCTAAACATATGTACAGAGTATTTCAAAGTCGGGACACCCGACTTTACCTTTTTTACATGTTCTTTAACAAACCGTTTAGATTTTGTAGGATCATTGTCCAGCTGGTATTTTCACAAAAGAGGCATGAAAGTTAGCCTTTTTGATAAAAAACAAGAAAGAAATGCAAAAGTTGAGCGGCTCGACTCTTAATTCCCTCACCCTCACTCCCACAAAAGAGAAAAAATTTTAAAAAAGTATTTTAAAAATTAATTTTAAATAAAAATTGAATTAATTAATTTAATTAAATCAAAAATATTCAATACAAACATATAAACATAAATGAGGACATATGTATGTTTATGTACAGTTTCAACAGTGTCTATGCGTGCTTATGTGCGTGTAAACCAAAGCAGCGGATTTAAACCAAAGCAGCAACATCAACAGCTGCGGGCAGAGCTTAGGCAGAGAATATATTTATGGCTATAACTTCTTCTTCCTAATTGACCTTTCATTATGAAACTTGGCATAGAGACACATAATCACTAATTGTAAACTTGTTGTGCCATTTCTTCTCTCCCGTGGTCCGCGCCAGGTTTTATAAATTGATGCAAAGTTTACCCTCATCCTCAAATTTGCAGTTTTAACCAGAGGAACTTTTCGAGCTATCCCTACAGGATAGATTTGTGTTTGCTTTTCGTGGTCTAACGGTTGGGAGACAGAACACAGACATGAACGGGCAAATGTAACGATGAGGTTGTCAGTCACTATTAAAGTTTTTCTTGGGGCTCCTCGTATTTCAATGGATTTGTCTGGTTTGAACGCTTCGTTACGAACTTTTCAGATCATCGATGATCTGCCAATGAATTTGTAGGTTTTATACGAAAATATTGGTACAACATTCCTTCAAAGATTTGTCAGAAGTTGGTATCCTCTATCTCTGCAGGAATTGGATCATCTAGAATAATAATAATAATTCAATACAATACGGCACCTTAAATAACAAAATTTCAATATTTATTACTATTTTTTTTTGGGCACACCTATTATTCTGTCCAGCCGAAAGCAGTTGTATTTAATGAATTTAACAAACGGTAACTTTTTTTTATAGTTTGCAAAGCCTTTTATTATTTGTTTTGACGCTGAAGTATGTTTATGTTGAAAACTAACTGATTTTTTGAGAAAAATTAAAATATACATATGTACATATGTATGTACATGTGTATATAAAAAGCAAGCTTTTTAAAAAAAATGTTCTCACGCCTATTATTATGTCCAGGTGTGTATGTACATACATACGTATGTACATAGATAAATACATATAAATGCATATGTATAGCCAACTAGAATTAACAGCCATATGTAGAATGTATGTATGTACATACGTACTCGTATGTTCATATATTGTAGTTAAATTTTTCGTATTACATAAGTACATGGTATATGTATAGTTATGTAACAGGGATCTAATTGAAAACAAGCCTGAAAGCAATAAATGTTCGATCGTGTTGTGGGTTCACGAAAGCCACCGTTTGATGTCGTCTCAGCCTAATACAGATACATATGTACATACATACATACATATGTACAAACATACATACCTACATAGGCATTACTAATTTTGTCGCCCCGCTGCTCATGAATTAATTAACAATCGAAAAGGCGAGAAAGAGACTTAGGCGCATAACGAACAGCAAACATAAATACATACATACGTATGTATACATACATACCCAGTCCATAGACGATGAGGCTACTGTGATAGATTTTCAACCTCTGCTTATCGTGCTGCTGCGGATCTAAAATGTTGTTGTTGCTCAGGTTGTGTTTGTTTGTCTGTCTGCCTGTCTCTCTGTTTGTTGACGTGCTGCTGCTGACCTTGAAATTGATAATAGCAGAACAGCAGCAACAACAAAACGTGATCCGCAGAAGAATGTAGAAGGAAACCGATACGCATACATACATACATAAATATGTAGTATACATATATATGTATGTAGTATACATATACATATATATGTGACAGTATATACATACATATGTACATACATATATACAAATGTACACTCATATCTCCAGACAACATATGACAATCTCTAAAAATGTACGTGCATACATACATGCAAGCCTATTACATATGTATAAATACATATATACATACATATGTATGTACATATATGGATGAAACAAACTTGTTTTAATGCGTCGCGCGTATTTTTATTGCTTTTTGTATATGTATAACTGTTTTGTTTATTACACTTTATCAATGGTTTCTTAAACTAAAAATAGTCTTCAAATTGTTGCCGTTTTTTGCAGAAAAAACACATGCATACAAAAAAAATATCTTAAGATTATGGATAGGAGGGGGCATAAGCAGAAATAGAACATGTTTACAATTGGCACACGAAATAAAACGAAATAAAAAAAAACAACACAAACATACATACATACATATGCAAGTGCGTGTGTACACACTTCTGTATGTATGTACATATGGTTGTATGCTGCTTGATAACAAAACAAAATTAAAAAAAACTTATGGACTAAAGAGTTTAATTAAATTCAAAGTTTGCACACGCGGCCGCCTCTCTTGAGTTAGAAATCACGAGGCGTTCCGATGGGTAAATAATGTTGCCTTCGATGGTGCTTTGGAGTGTGGCGGGTTCGCTGTGGTGTGATGGCTGCACTGAGTGGGGGGGTGGGTGAGTGAAGTGCATCAAGATTGTTGTTGTCTAGTCCCTGTCCCTGTCCGCATCGTTGCCAGCATTGCTGCTCGCTCCTTTGCATTGCACACAATAGCGATAAGAGACCGGCTCCGGGGGCTTGCTGACTGATGCCGCTGACGCTCCATTTCCATTGCTGGTTGCATTCCCGAAGGGCGACGGCTTGCTGTCCACTGGACTGATGGGGAAGTGCTGCCAATGTGGGCACGGCATTTGTTTCGGTGGGTGAATGGGAAATGGCATGGTGGAATCGATGTATATATATAAATATGTATATATGTATGTATGTAAATGGCACTCGCGCTGTACTTGCAAGACACAAACACAAAAATTTAATTTGAAACGCTGCTCAGTCTGCGATTTTCTAAGCACTGCGTGCAACTTTCAATTTTCGCTGCTGCCTGTGCTGGTGCTGGCGCTGCCGCTGCAGTCGCCGTTCCGCTTTGCACGAAAACCCAAAACCAACTGTGGACACTAAACGGAGAGCAGGCAAAGGCAAGCTTGTCTAGCCGGTGTAGCAGCGACAACAACAGAGGCGAAAAAATAAATAAGAAACAACAACGTAGTAGCAGGGTAGACTCACAGACGAAAAACCAGAACACAAAGAACACAAAGAAGAGAGACCGCATCGTGCTGGCGTCAACGCTTGGAAGCACAACTAGTGATGTGCCATAACGATATTCAGGTCACGAAATCTGAAAATGTGTACATTTTGTCTAATATCGGCCGAAAAAATGAATGCATTTGCTTGGCCCATTAAAAAAGGAGTACAATAGTGTGGCTGTTGCACACTAAAAACAATAATAATGTAATAATATTACCGCTACTTTAATGATATACTTGTGCCGTGATTAACTGAACTGATACCCATCCTTAGCCTCTCATTTCGTTTACGCGAAGAGCGAAGGCGAGAGAACGTTCGCGACTGCTCTTTGTGTCTGCGAGTGGAATGACTTTTGAATGAATTCGAAATGCAACAGCATTATAAAGATTGTTGTTCAGTTCCAAAATGCTGGGCGGGTGGTGGGTGGTAGAGTGGTTGGGTGTTGCGGTTGTGGTCAGAGGAGGTTTTATTGGCGCATACGTCGTTTTCCTCTTGTCAATTGATTTTATATATGTACATACATAAGTACATTTCTTTTTATTCAATTCAGCTACAAAGAAACGCAGCCATCGAGCAAACTCCACACCGATTTACTCATCCATTGCTCCAATTAAGGGAGTGTGACTAATACTGTTGCTCCGCCAGACTTTGTTTGCGATTTTTATCCATCTATTACATATGTATGTAAATACATACATATGAATGTACATATGTATATATATACATATGTATGTACCTAAGGTCATACAGACATACGCAGGTACTCAATAGCACTTATCTCTAAAGCAGGTAGTGAGGACTGACTTCTTAATAAATAGAAAAATGTATCGATTCATTAATCTTGCCTCTAAAAGATTGCTTAAACAGTACATACGGAAATATACACACATATGTACATATGTATGTATAAATTCATATTATTTGTAAGCTTATACACAAATGCATATGTATGTATGTATGTACATACGACTACATACTATTTTTTAAGACATTCATAAGTATGTATGTAGGTACATACATACATATGTATATTATTTGTGCCAAAACGGACTCACAAAGTATGTACAAACATACAAATGGATATGTATGTATGTATAAACAGTGGAAACTCCCTTATAGGCGGGCACTTTTTCTAGAACTTTCTTTTCTTTCGAGCATGTTCGCCTCTCTTGTGCGGACACTCTCTTGACCTGACACGGACACTATTTTTTAAAAAACTCAAACCCTTGCCTGGACGCGAACCTTTTGAAAACGCACGCTGACATCCTTAGATACATAAAGTTTTGAATAAAACCTCTCTTGGCAGGGTGCGTACAACTGGTATTGGACGTTTTAAATGCATGCAAAATAATTGTAGTGATATTCTTCATTAAGGTTGATCATCGGTATTTGTCATACTTGTATTACTTGTATCTCTAATTACAAGACGTTTTTAAAATGTCCTATAACTTCCGCTTTTTTGTGCACATATTGTTGTTAATTAATTATTTCACAATCATGCTCAGTTTTTTACGACCAAGACTATCGTATTCCCTTATCGTATTCACCGTACAGCTCGTAGAGCCCATCTTTCTATCTAATACGGTATTACGAGTATATCATATAGCTGCAATAGCAACGAAGTGTGTAAAACATGAAGAAAAAGATATTGAACTCGAATTCGGCATTTGTGGCTTTATTGAATGGCCTCACCATATTCCAGATTTCTGATAATCGTATGTCATAGAGCTAGAACGATCGGGTTATACAAGAGTGTGACTTCAGCGCTTTACTTGTTATCGCGGGATTGGTCCCAAATAGCAAACCGTAGTAGTATTTTCAGAAACTTTTAGCTTACGAGAATGTGCGCGATCGTAAAAGGTTCAAAGAATACTGTGAATGGAAATTCCGAAAAACCGCAAACTATTAAGTAAAATATTAAGCTATAATACATACATACATACATATGTACATAAGCGAAATCGCCGACTATTACTATGGCATGTTTCTTATAGATACACATATTGAATCGATTTGGATAACGAAAGGTATGATTTGTTCACAGATCTGCCCAATGGGATTTATATAAGATAATGAGGCCATAAATATATGGTTTTTAATAAACTTGCTCTGCATATGGAAATAAAAGGTTACTAACCAAAATAAGGGTCTCTAAGGCTAATGGCTCACAAGTTCTCGGTGTTCATATGTACGAATGGACGGACTGTTGAAATGGTGCGATTCGTCATGCTGATCACACACACATCTATGTATGTATAGTGTGTATCCATAACATGGGGTCTCTCTCTTATATAGCTGCCATAATTTTTTGAAATAAAAAAGCTAGATTGTCAAAAAAAAGCTAAAAAAAGGCAAGGCACAATAAGCTTTACAAAAGATGGTTCTAAAAACACTATTTTCTTGGTAATATTTAAGGAAATATCTGTTTTAATTTTTTCATATTAATTCTAAATTCTTCAAATTCATTTCAATTTCAATTTATAATAATAATATAAGATTCTTGTAATAATAATAATAACAAGAAAGGAATGCTTAAGTCGAGCAGGCTGAACTCTTAAATACCCTGTACCACCCCACAAAAAAAAATTATTAAAAAAATTTAATTAATTAATTAAATGAAATATATTCCATGCATGCTTCCATACATTTACATCAGAATCGTTTCTATGTGCATTACATAATTATGTCAAAGTAGCAACAAATACAGCTGCGGACTTTCTTTCTAATCAACCTATCATACTAAAACTTGGGATGCGGATATATAATCACTAAGTGGATGTGACTACCAAATTTTAGATTAAAATTACAAGACGGGAGTTATAGAAAATCATGAATAGGGGAGAGTGTGGGGTGGATCAGAAAAAATGAACAAACTCGTCCTTTCTCGGGTTTAGAAGAATGTGAATACCAAATATGGTTAATCTAGCTCTAATACTTTCTGACATCCAGACGGACAGAGCGGCAGACGGACATGGCTATATCGACTCGACTGCCATCCTGATCAAGAAGATATATACTTTGTGGGGTCTCCCCTTCTGTGTGTTCCATGTACACTCGCACAAAACTCATTCATATGCCCTTTTACCCTTTGGGTACAGGGTATAATAATAATAATTTGTCCTCAAGCCAAAATTTGAGCGTATTTTCGGTGTTCTTACAAGTACAAAGCTTTATATTGACTTCTATAATATTTGGAGTATATGGTGAAAAATAAAGTTACGCTAAAAAAGGCTAAATACAGTTTTTTAAAGCACTGGCATTAAAAAAGCCAGATCTAGCGGGGGAAAAAAGCTAAAATGGCAGCACTCCTTCTATGTACACAGTAGCACCGAGACGATCACACAAGTGTGATTTGCGATTTTCAATTAGTTTTCAATAAACAGCCAAGTGCCACATATGTTTGGCTCTCCAAAGAACTGGCTGTTTGGTAACAGATTGCTGTGTAATGCCAAAACATGTATTACAAATCAGGTAAATGGAAAACACATGCGTCTACTATTAATGCACATAAACGCGTTCTATATGTACTTAGATATGTATTTGGAGCTGAGCTCATGACGATCATGCACATTCCCACTAATTTGTTGACAACCGTATGAGTTCTCGATTTTGTAGCTTTTCACGAGTTCAATTTTAATTCCCAGTATCCTAAAGGGTACCTTTCTTAACTGGGAACTGTTTGATAGGGGATCTTAGACTGATACTGTGGGGATGTTTATTGTGGAATAGCGTTGGAGTTTTTGCTAATCTTGTGGGTACCATCAAGGGCGTACGCAGGGGGCGCAGTATTTCGCCTTAAATGCAACTGAGTTGGATTTGTTGAAGTTTTTTCATTGATCATATGAATAAATCATCGTTCAAAGTTTAAATTTTTAGGCTCCTCCTTTGGTAAAAGCTGCATACGCCCTTGGGTACCATGAATGTCATCTATTTTGTTAAAAACATTTTGCAATTTCTCTGAAGTTGAAACGTCCTTACTGTGGATTTTTCAGCAAGATAATGACCCGATACATACCTACAGGGAAGCGAAGGAGCGATTCGGATTTTAAACAAGAGAGAATAAATAGCCTGTACTCTCCACAAAAAAGGAAAATATAAAATAAAAAAAATTGAATTAATATTAAATTTATGAAGAAAATATATTTAATACATATATATCATCGTGTCTATGCGTGTTTATATGCGTGTATGTATGCGGAAAAAAATTGAACCAAAGCAGCAACAGCAACAACAGGTGCAATTTTATTTATGGCTATAACTTTCTTCAGAATTGACCTATCATGATGAAACTTGGCACAAGGATACATAAGCACTAACTGGATGTAAAATTGATTTCAAAATTCCAAGAAATACGGAAGTTATAAAAAAACACGGATTGAGGGAAAGTGGGTGCATCAGAATAAAAAAAATTAACTTGACCTGCCTAGGACTTAGGGGAACCTCGATACCAAGTTTGGTTATTCTAGCTCTCGTACTTCCTGAGATCCTTGCGCTCATACAGACAGACGGACGGACGGATAATAATAATATAATATATGTACTTTATGGGGTCTGCCACGCCTCCTTCTGTGTGTTACATACATTCGCATAAAACTGGTATAGCCTTTTACCCTTTGGGTACCGGCTATACAAATATTATTATGGAGTGGCCTGCACAATCAACGGACATTAATTCAATAGAACAGCTTTGAATATATGTTCTTAGAAAGGAGTGAGAGATGCATACTAATTAAATTCACTACCCGAAGGGTAAATATAGTATTTAAGGTTTGTGGAAAAAATGGAACAGGAAGAAGGAAGCATATCCGACCCTAAAAAGTATAAATATTCTTAATCGGCATGATGATGTTCGTCTGTCTGGACGAGCGCCAGGATTTTGGAAACGGCTGAGCCTACATTGACAAAACTTGGTATGTTGGCTACATGAGTTTTTTTTATTTTAAATAAATGTATATATCTACTTTCGTTTTTTAGTTGTGTTAAGATAAGTTAGACGAATAAAAACTGTAGCAACATAAAGGTAATGGCGTGTTTTATTAATAATTAATAGAAGCGCTGTGATATATTCATATTTTCTAGTAAGTGTATTAATAATGGTTTATCGATCATAGTAATTATTTTCTGAACAAATTGCGATCTGCTTTGAGTGGACCCGGATGAGCCCCAATGAAACCCATTATACAGGGATTGAAGTCATGCCATTACACACGGAAATTTTCCAATAAGGTTCAAAAATGTCGTTATACTTAAATGTATTTGCCAGACAGCGTTGTCTCGTGGCTAAGTCAGTATTTGGTGTAGACAGAGTGGACTTTGATTTAGCGCCAGATATGGGGCAGCTGCTATCAAAGTTAGCCAAAAATAGTTAAAAATTTAGCGAACATCTGATTTCAAATTGCGCGCGTCATAATAAATATGCAGAGCTGCTTTTTGTTTGCGCCCCAGCACCCCTGCGTGCTGGCGCCATTTTGGGAGCGCAAGCGACCAGGGATGCCAATCTGTTTTTTTCCCGTCAAATCTGGTTGTTTTTGAAATTGCAAGAAAATTTCGGAAATTGTGGTTTATAGGAAGCGAGATTTTGTCTTTTGTTTTAAATCTATTTATCAAAGCTTGGATTTATTTTGAAACGGTGGAGGCAGACGGGGACTTTAAAC
The DNA here is from genome assembly GCF_003285725.1 of Scaptodrosophila lebanonensis. NCBI lineage: Eukaryota > Metazoa > Arthropoda > Insecta > Diptera > Drosophilidae > Scaptodrosophila > Scaptodrosophila lebanonensis. Next base: position 1,800,045 of record NW_022060587.1, on the reverse strand, counting down.
GCTCAGAACAATACATATTTGTCAAATAAATGATGATGTAGTTTT